>NC_043976.1:15877659-15987659 GCF_902148855.1 Sphaeramia orbicularis | reverse complement strand
CCACCACCACCACCAGTCATGGACCGCTACCCCCACCCCTGACAATCACGGACCGGTAAAACACCCACCCACCCACCCACAATCATGGACCGCTATTCCCCACCCCGCCCCCTGACAATCACAGCCCCCGACCCACCACCACCACCTCGACAATCATGGACCGCTACCCCCACCCCGCCCCCTGATGATCACAGACCGCTATCTCCCACCCCGGCAATCATGAACCACTACCCCCCACCCTGCCCTCGACAATCATGGAACGCTATCTGCCCCCACATCTACCACCAGTGGTTCCCCACAGGTCACATACTAGTTCTGTTATATTATATTACTTACACATAAATGCATCATTGTGTTTAACAGGGTTTTTTTTTTATAGTTTTTAACTGTGGTTTGTAAGGTGTATATATTATAGCAGTGATTCTCAGTTGGTGGGTAAAAAGCTGTTTTCAGTGGGTCGCTGGCCTTTGCCTGAGCAAAAAATAATGTTAAGAAACTCTAGCTGCACTTTATTAATTGAAGTGTGTTAAAACGGCTGATACTGGAATGTTCTGATTGGTATGTCAGTTTTTTGATTAACTCATAAAGACCCAGTGTTACTATAGTGGCAGTTCCCAAATGCATTTTTCCTCAAGATTTCAGCTTTGTTAAACGATTTATCACCATTTATTTTAATGTTTTCCTCTGTATTTTTAGTTTTATTTTCAGAGAAAGTCATGTATTTTCCTGTCTATAATTTACTGATTATGTAGATGTTCATGAAAGTTCAGATTATAGATGAGGGTTATTATATCCAAAAACAAAGAAAACTGAAGAAAAAGTGACTTTCAAAGCACTTAAGCACAGATCCAACTCACTGATCCAACTCTGTGGGTTTTACTGGTGAATCGATGTTGTAGAAGACGACGGTGTTTCCATGTTCACTACGGAGACTCTGAACGTCCAAATGGGTCATGTCTGATGACCATGAAAAGATGAAAAACTGTATTTTACACCAATTATTTACATGTATTGGTAACTTTAGTGGTTCAGAATTGAATAAACATTTTACATCAGTAGGGGATTTTGGTCGCCAGATGCTGTCTTTATGGGTTCATTTTTGAATAAGTGACTGAGTGCACTTTTTGGTTTTGGTTCAAATGTACCTACACTGTAAAAATGAAACCCATAAAAAATCAGTAATATTCCAGCAGCTGGGGTGCCCAAAAAAATACTGTTAAGTAACTGAAAATAACCATCTCATAAAAATACAGTAATTTCAGTAATTAAAATACAGTTTTTTGCCCTAACTTTACATGATATTTTGCATATTTTTTTTGACTTGTTAATGTTTGATAAAGAATATTTACATATATTAAAAGAATCACATTACATATATATATATATATATATATATATATATATATATATATAATTTTCAATGAGACAAAGTTGTAGAATCCACTGATAAACACTGTATTTGGACAGTTTATCAGTGCTTATACATGTTATACATTCACAAAAATACATTTATTCAACATTTTTGTTGTGAAACCTCCCATAATTACACAAAATATTTGTCAATTAACAAACAAGTCTTATTAAACTTACAGAACAAATACTTCTTTTACGGTTAATTGTCAGTAATTTTATCTCATTTTATTATTTTTTATTTACAGTATTAAACTTTAAATTAACAGTTTAATCTCATAAATAGAAAATAAATATTTGTGAAATTATGATAAATTTGCAAATGTATTTTATTCTTTAGAATTCTTTTAAAAAAATAGAAATGTTATGGTTATTCACAGTTACAGTTTTTTCATGTTATTTTACATTTGACGTGTAAAATCACAGTCTATTTTTGTCATTTCATTGATATTTTCCTGTATCTTAAAAATACAGGAAAAATCTGTAAAATAAACAGTGAAAATCCCGTTAAATTACAGATTTTTTTGTTTTTTTTACAGTGTAATTTAGTGTTAAAGGGAATATTTCCATATTTAGCATCACCACTTGCTGGTCAGCTTGGTTTATCATTAAACTTGTCTTCTGTGTTTTCATACTGTGATATTCTATATTATCTCAAGTTCAAAACACACCATTTTTTCATTAAGTAATTTAACTTTTATCAATTTGATTCATTGGTTTGTCATTGAGGGGTGACAGTGGTTCCCGAAGGCAGACCAGTTGAGCTCCACTTTATTATATTATGTATTATTGTTATTTATTTATCATGATTTACTTCATTATTGTCTGATCTGCGGGACTTGGAGGTTAAATTCATCTAGGAACTATAATTTGTCGGATAATTTTGATGCATTTTTATGTGCTCAGAGACCTTTAGTTAAACAAAGGTGGTGTGGACAGAATTTACAAACACACATCCATCCCAGTTAGTGGATGTGTGTGATTCTGACATCATGCTGGACACAGGAGAAAGGAAATACACACAAACAACTTAACCAAATTTCCCACTTCAACCTGATTACTCACAGTAATCTGCTTGTCTGTGTGTGTATGTGTGAGCGTTAAATCTGTCCAAATTGCAGCTCTCCTAAAGTAACCTGAAGCTCTCTACTTCCTCCCCCATCCCTTCCAGACACACACACACACACACACACTTTACATCTTAACCCAACCCCCCAACCCCCCACCCGCTCTCCCAGACATTTACCATCCATTGGCTGAAGGGACCCTAATATGTTCAAACCGGGGATGCATTGGCCACCTCTCGCTGTAATTAAATTCAGTCATAATGAATCATAGCCCCTAATCCTAAAACAGGCTATATTTCCACAGGGAGCAGAAATGACCTACATGTACTGGAAAAGCTCTCAGTATAGTCCCTCTACTACTGCGTTCTTACTTGGCATTCTCTCTGGAAGCCTGACAAACAGACACCTCTCCTTGAGCTGTGTTGAAAGTAAATGACTAGTGCGCCGTGCTTATTTCCATATCAGTCCGGATCATTTCTATATATCACACAGGGTGTCGTTAACAAACATCAGGAAGCGGCTTCAGAAGATTTATAGCAAGTCGTTTCGCTTTTTTTTGCAAAAATATTTCTTATTATAGTCACATCCTTGTTTTAACCCATAAAGACCCAGTGCTACTTTTGTGGCATTACCCAAATAATTTTTTTCTCTTGATTGAATCTTTTATTTAGTTTATTTACAAGAGTTTTTTTTGGCCTTTTGTGTTGATATCGTAGGTTAAAGTGAAAAAAATAATAGGCAGATGAGATAGATGAAGTTGTGCTGAAAAGAAAAGATACCAAACAACACCAAACATTTCTTTATATAGTATATAACACAGGTGTCAAACATGCGGCCCGGGGGCCAAATCCGGCCCGCCAAAGGGTCCAGTCCGGCCTGTGGGATGAATTTGTGAAATGTAAAAATTGCACTGAAGATATTAATCATTTTAGTTCAGGTTCCACATACAGACCAATTTAATCTCAAGTGGGTCGTATCAGTAAAATACTACAGTCTACTCTCGTTAAACCACCCGCCGTTATACCGCCATTTTCGCTCACCGCCGACCAAAACCATTGCACAAAAATCCCCAATGCATTATTCCATTAGCTACCGCCATTTCCGCCTATCACCATCCGCCAGCCCAGTTCCATGCACAAACAACACTTATACCATTGATTTCCCGACCGTTATACCGCCAGCGTGATTGCCATCGAGTACACATAAATTTTAACAATGCACTGAAACAAACCCGCCAGACGCTGATCGCGACAAGCTACGAGTAGGTCTACGGAACGGCTACCGTTCATTTATCGCAGAACACTCAGTCGGTCAGGATGTCGGGAAGAGGACGTGGGATTAAGCCAAAGCCTCAAGATGATGGGGTGTCATTTCCTGACACGGTATAAAAATGCTTAAAATGTTTCCCCACTTTAAATGATCCCTTACAACATAACAGAATCAAGATTTATTTAGAAACGCAATTAGAACGGGTTAACGGAGGCAGCATAGACATCATATAGTAAAGACATGCACATTATGGACGCAACCCGTTGTAACGCCATTTTCGCTATACCGCCAATTTGGCCGTGAACGGAAGTTGGCGGTATAATGAGAGTAGGCTGTACTATCATAATAACTTATAAATACTCACAACTCCAAATGTTTCCCTTCTAAATGTAAACATTTGTATGTCATTTTATTGTATTTACACTAAAACAAACAATCATTCCACAAAAAAAAAACATGAATAACCTGAACAAATATGAAAAATCTGCAATATCTGAAGGGTAAGTTTACCAGTATTCTGCCTCTTTATTAAATGTTTTGTGTATTTGTTGATCCACTGTGATCCGTAAGTTATAGTTTACATGTATAAATGATAAACTGAGACCTAATATTGTTAAAATTGCACTTAGTTTTCTTAAGAATTTCAGTTTGTTCATGTTACTCACATTGTTTTAAAGGATAGTTGGTAGATGCAAACATTGTCATCGCATAATTTTACTTTTTTCGCTCTAAAACATTGAAGAAAATGTGGAGTTGACATTATTTATATATTATTATGTTATTATTTCACTGGTCCGGCCCCCTTCAGATCAAATTTGGCTTAATGTGGCCCCTGAACTAAAATGAGTTTGACACCCCTGGTATATAAAGACAAAATCAAAAGTACTCAAAAACAGCCAAAATAGGCTCAGACCCCAAAGGGTTAACCTGTTTAACCCTGACCATATTTTCAGGGGAAAAACACCTAAAAAGACATACCCAAAGTAAATGAAGAATTACTTCACAATAATAAGGTTCATATGGATGTTCTTGGTGTCTATGGACATTTAGAGACCTCACAGAATCTATTCCCATTGTCTAAAATATTGTATCTATTACTATGCCTGAGTAAACTGTAACAACTAAAAGAGAAATTAGAATTTTTTATCCTCGCCTGTTTTTTTTTTTTTGGCTGGATTGACGATGATATGCATAAATTAACTGTTCGTGTCAGAGATTTTTAATAGCGTATATTTCACCCCACAAAGATTAAAAATCATGTTTGAACATTAAAGTTTGCACCAAAATACACTTTAGATGTACTTTTATTAACATTAGGGTCTAAACTTTGAGCGAAAGTTGAAAAAAACATCCATTGTCCTGATTTATTATATTTTTATAGTAGATGAATATTAATATAATTTTTTTGGCCCACGGGCTAAAGGGGTTAACCCTCAGGCCTGTAACGGTACATGTACCAAACCGAACCGTTTCGGTACGCACCTGTTCGGTTCGGTTCACAGCTGTACTGAAACGGCACAGTATGATGAGAAAAAGGAAAAGGATCGAAAGACGTTTGATGCGGAACTTTAAATCCGCGCAAGTTCCACATGGACATATTGAAGGACGCGCACATCGACCCGAAATATGAAATAGCAGCTGATATAAGGTAAAAAAAAAAACAAAAAACAAATATGATGTGAACCTGGAAGTAAGAGACTGGAGACCCTCCGCCATCAGTACAGTCCAGGTTGGATCAGTTCAGGTTCAGGTGAAAGACAACAACGAGGAAACAGACGTTAATAAGACGGACGTTGTTTACCGCCTATGAACTACGGTAGTTCTAAAACACATATACTAGCTCTGTCTGTCTGTCTGTCACACACGCTGTTTACAGAGGAATAGAACCCGGAGTTAGACGTTGAAAGTATATAAAGTTTCACTTTCGTTTCACGCCAGTGTTAGTTACGTTGGTTATGGACCCCCCCCCAACCCCTGGCTCCGACCAAAAAAAAACACAAAAACAAAACCACCCCCCCAACAAATCGCACCCTGCATGCGCACACACATACACAAAGTGGCCTAAACAGTTGATCTGTCCTAAAATAAATAATTTTGTTAATTTTTTGCTGTCAGTGTATCTCTTCAGTTTGTTTAAACAGAATACCAGTTTGTCCTCTTGTTAATGTTGCACTTCATGTGGAATTTTTTGGTATTTTTATGCCGAATGTGAACTGACAGAACTGTGATTTGATTTTTCTCGTTTGTTCAAAATTACCTGTCAGATAAAAGTGCAATACTAATGTTTAAAATACATTTAGTAATATTAATAATTTATTTTATTTTCTATTAGATTTATAGCAGCAGAATTATATTATTGCTGTTTTTCTATATTCTATTGTCTCCAAAAATTGGGGGAAAAATGTTAAAAAATTCCTAAATACATTAATAGAAATTTTGAGGGGTTTTCTTTCTTCCCGTACCGAACCGTGGCTTTGAAAACCGAAAATGTACCGAACCGAAAATGTTGTGTATCGTTACAGGCCTAGTAAATGATTTTGGTTGACAGCAGATGATAAAATGGTGTAAAAATACAGTAAATTTGTGTGGTTTTATTTGTTTTTCCTCTACAGGCGAACACCCAGACACTCTACCAATTACCTATTTTCCCAGTTTTTCAACTTTCAGGGTAAAAAGCCTGGTGTTCCCATCTTTAGCTGTAATAATTGTATAATTCATTTTATTTTCTATTTGATTTGTAGCAGCAGAATCATATTCCTGTTTTTCTATATTCTTTTGTGTCCAAAAATTGGGGGAAAAATTTTTCAAAAATTCATAAATATATTTAAGACATTTTGAGGGGTTTTCATTTTTCCCATATTGAACCAAAAAAAAAAAAACGAACCGTGGCTTTCAAAACCGAAAACGTACCGAACCGAAAATTTTGTGTACCGATACAGGCCTATTAACCCTTAGTGGTCTGAGCCTTTTTTGGCTGCATTTGAGTACTTTTGATTTTGCCTTTATATACTATATAAAGAAATGTTTCCTATACTCATGAAACTGTATTGTGTGTTTACAAAACTGACTAAAACGTATAAAAATTATGTATAAAATTCCCTTAGTTTTCATCTTTGTCAGTGTTGATATAGGATAGAACATGTGAAAATTTCATCTTAAGATCAGCGGTATTAGAGAGGTATAGAAGTTGGGAGGCCAACAGTGAAAGTAAGGAAAATTTCAGTTTCGTTTTCTCGTAAGTGACGTTGTGTAAGGATCGCACCCCCACCTACATTACCCCCTCCAACCTGCTATAGGGAACTTATACATGGTACTGTACATGTGTTTGTGTCTGTGCTCAGTCAGAGCCTCCCTAACCTGACCCCTAAATAAAGTGTCCATGGTAACCTCACTTATTTTTTTGAATAGGATGGCGAGGAAGAAAAAATTAATAAAAAAAACTGAAACTAATACTAAATCTAAACTAAACTAAACTAAAAGTAAGCATTCAGAAAAACGACAACTAATAAAAACTAGCAAACCTGCTCCAAAAACGAATTAAAACTAACTGAACTAGAGAAAAAAAAAGTCAACACTAAATAAAACTGAACTATAATTAAAAATCCAAAACTATTATAACCTTGATCGTAGCGTAATTTACTGATCATGTACTTTAATCATCATACTGAGATTACATTTGAGGTTTCGTCATTTCAAAAACAGTGAAAACTTGATAAAAAGTGACTTTTTCAGCAAAAAATATCATAAACTGAACATAAACCCAGCGTGTCCATCCGCTGTCATTGATCCAACACCATGGGTTTAACTGGTGAATCAATGTTGTAGAAGATGATCGCGTTTCCATGGTAACTACGGAGCCTCTGAACGTCTAAATGGGTCATATCTGATAACCATGAAAAGATTTTTACACCAATTATTACATGTATTGATAGGATTAGTGGTTTAGAAGTGATTAAACATTGAAATCAGTAGATGCTTTTGATCATTGGTGAATATTTGGGTCTTTATGGGTTAATTTAATGTTTTCTTTTCAGGTTTCAGCTAATGCTTTGTGACTTGAATAGTAATGCGACACAGAGCGGCTCATTGCTCTGTGTGGAGAAGAATCTGTGCATAGTAACACGAGGCAATTAGGGTATTGTATGAGCCAGTCATCAGACTAATGTTGGTGATTCACAATAGTGCCTCTGTACCTTTGCTCTTTCGTGGCGTATTTTATCATTTGCAGACCTTGTTGGTTGCAGCCCAAGATACTGTCACCGGTTCATTGTGTAAAAAAATTCACTTGGCAGCGAGAGAACACGGAGATAATGCATACTTTGTTTTCTGTTTTTGAATGGCGACAGAGTAAAAAATAGTGCGCTAGGTTACAATGTAGTCCGGTAATTACGATTTCTATCTTTGTTTGAATCATTGCACTGAAAGGGTTAATTGTGTATCGTCTCTAATTGCATCACAGAATTGAGATTTTAGCTTTTTAATTGAAGCCTTTTTTTTTTTTTTTTTCTTCTTCACTAATAATGAGTCTCTACTATCATTCATTAACTGGGGAAAAATATGTTTAGTGTGGGCTGATTTTGGATGCAGTTTCCTTCTGATTAAAAGAACTGAACTGGCCCCAATACAAGAGACTGGGATTGTAAGACAGCCACTAGTTTTTCAGCAGGATTTTACAAACATCATCAGAAGGACTTAGGCAGATGCAAAGAATAGAATAGAACAGAATAGAATAGAATAGAATAGAATAGGCTTTATTGTCATTGTGCTACTATAGTCCATGCAACAATAATAAAAACACTAGTACAACAGAAAATAAGAATAAAATGAATATAGTAAATATCCATATGAAGACAATAGAATATCATAATTATTGATTTGAAAAGTTAAATCTATAGAAAGTGAAAGGAAAAAAATCCTTCACATGCTAGCTATTTCATGTCGAGACCTATTTTTGGTTATGTAGGGAAAAAAAATAAAACTTTTTTTTTTAGATTAGTGACAAAATAATCTTAAATTCCAATGAAGCCATGTTTAAGCAGAGGATTAAATGCTTACTTTCAGAAATTTCCATTGGTTTAGCTCATTTGATTAATTAGTGATTAAAAAAAAACATTTGAAAAAAAAACCCCATCTGATATTCAAATGCTTAAAAAAGCAATTCGCATTAATTTTTCAGACAAAATGATTTTTATAATGATCAAACGGGTGTATAAACGGTCATTAAACTATATTGAAAATAGAAATATATGATTGAGATTTCAAATAATAGCAGTGATAAGTTATGTTATTATTCATTCTTAGAGAACTTTCCGAGGGACTGAATTTAGTTCATATACAAAGTTCCGTAATTTTCTTGAAAATCCTTTTTTTGGCAAAAATTTTAATGGATTTAGAAACTTAAGATGTTATACTATTGAACTACAAAAAATTTGAAATCATTATCTCAATTCTAATTTTTTGATTCAAAGTCAGTAGGTGCCTGACTTGACCCTATTACAAAACTAAAAATAAGATAAGAAAACTTAATGTAAATTTTACAATTTTACAAAGTCACATAAGAATAGAGCTAAGTAGAATTTAAAAAAATGAACAAAATATGAATAGATGCAAATTTACAGTATTTACAGTATGTGACAGTATGTATATCTATGAATGATATTAATATTAACAGTATGATTTACACATTAAATCAGTGTATATATATATGTATATATATATATATATATATATATATATATATATATATATATATATATATATATATATATATATATATGTAATAGTATGTATATCTATGTAAACAGTATGTGTATCTATGAACATAAGTCTATATAAAAATGGTACATTTATATTTTGATAAATATTGAATAAATATTGCATTGTTATTGCAGAACAGAGGATTATTGGATTAACCCTTTCAATCATGGTGGTCACTACAGTGGACAGTTATTCTACAGCTGTTTTATTGTATATTCATGGATTTTGTTGTTTTACTTGCATATCAAACCAACACAGTGGACACTTATGCAACACCCCATACATTACAATTCATACCATTACTGTTCCTGTTCTTGCTAAACCTGATCTGCAGTAACATATTTGAGTCTAAATCAATTGCTAATTGTTATTAGACTGTAATTTAAATTTCTTTTAAAACAAAAAGTTGTGTTTTTTTGTTGCATATTATCTGAGTGAGTAATAACTAGTATTATAGTATGTTAAAATGTGAGGAAACATCAGATTCATAGCATTAAAAATTATTTTATTTCATAGTTTTCACACAGTATGTCAGTTAATAAATTTCTTTGCTTCAAAAATTAAATGCATGGTGTCCAGCTGAAGAGACATTTTTGTAACTCCATGAAAAAGTTTCATAAAGAAATTTCAATCACATTGTTTTTTTCATGCCTAAAGAGGAATAAAAACATTCAGGAAAAAAAATCTTTATTTTGATAATCATAATTCATGCATGAAAGGGTTTTAATTATAGGGCACTCATTAAAATATTCTGAAATTCAAAATTTCATCCTTAGTGTGTTTTTGGAGGACATAACAAGACTTTATTACGTTTGTGACATTTTTGATTGTCATGCAAAAAAATCAAGGTCAATGAAGTTACCAGATTTGGTTCCTTGCCTGTAAGTGGTGCAAAAAAAAAAAAAAAAAATCCAAAAAGTACAGGGTGGGGAAGCAAAATGTACAATATTTTGAGGCAGGGATTGAAAGACAGTGTATGACCAATTAGTTTATTGAAAGTCATGAGAATTTATTTGCCACAAGAAAATTGACATAATAGAAAATGTTTTTATTCTATGTGTCCTCCTTCTTTCTCAATAACTGCCTTCACACGCTTCCTGAAACTTGAACAAGTGTTCCTCAAATATTCGGGTGACAACTTCTCCCATTCTTCTTTAATAGTATCTTCCAGACTTTCTCGTAATAGTTTTGCTCATAGTCATTCTCTTCTTTCCATTATAAACAGTCTTTATGGACACTCCGACTATTTTTGAAATCTCCTTTGGTGTGACGAGTGCATTCAGCAAATCACACACTCTATGACGTTTGCTTTCCTGATTACTCATATGGGCAAAAGTTTCTGAAAAGGTATGGATAATAGTGTTAGGTATGATTATGACATCAATATATGTTTGGTTTCAAAGCAATTGACGTAGTGCCTGCTGAGAAAAAACAACGAAATGTTCATTGTAAATTTTGCTTCCCCACCCTGTATATCTAAAAAATACAGGAAAAACACATGTAATGTTAAAGGATCATGTATTTTAGAACATTAGAACATCACTGTTAGAACATTAGACCACCATCAGTGCTGATCCAGACCCCTGTCCACATCACATTATCATTCCTTACATTAGTACCATTACTTCATGGTACCTAACAAAGCAGGTCCACTCACTGTCCATGCAGAGGTGGACCTTACAGACCCTGTAGACCACATTGGACCTGCAATTCTTGTTGTCACTGTCTTGCAATGTGTGTGGAAATGACCAAAAATAGTCACTTGCCCAATAAAGGGTTAAGGACACATTTAGTCCTGTTACATGGGGTTTCTGTGCGATGCTGCTGCTCCAACTGTTCCTTTTCATTCCTAAATCTGCAACATGAACCATTTGCATGAAAATGAAAAAAACAGCAACAACAACAACATTGCTCATCTTTATCTGTCTCAGCCTGTTGGGTTGTATTTTTACAAGGTCTAACGTCAAAGATCGAGTCATTTAGTAAATAATCAGAATGCAAGAAGTGACCTTTGCTCGTACGCTGCCTTCATTTGAGGTACTCTGATGCTTCAGTGAACAAAACTAACCCCCGTTATTACTGTCTCCACATGGGTGATTTTGGAAATGCGATCCAGTTAGGATCAGACTTTGGGTGCCCAAGGTTAATTCGCAAAAACATAACAGCAATAACTGTATTGAAAATAGCTGGTGGCTGAATCAATTCGACTTTTTCTCAGTTCTTTTTGCTTTTACCCCCAAAGAATTTATTCAATTTCAGGGACAACAAGGATAACTGGATCTCGGCTGGTGGAGAAAAGGATTTGTAGTATTTTTTTTAATTTTTATTTTCTCCAACAAGGACATTTCCTTAGAGTGCAACTTGCCATATGAATGTTATGCACACACCACTAACCACAAACTCGCCCATGATCCCCCCCCCCCCCCCCCCCCCCCCCTTCTTTTTTCTTTTGTTTGAAACTGCAAGGGAGAGAAAAAAAAAAAAAAAGTTGCTTTCATCCGGAATGTCCACATTATTACTATTTCTGAATGACTTATTTTGAACTGCATTTTCGGTGGAGGACTTTAGCCTAAAGCTCGCGATTAATTAGGCAAATTATTTTCCTCCCATTCAGACTAAAATTGCATTTCCATTTCAGTTCAATTTCTCAACCGGCAGATACGACTCTCATCCGGGCAGACTTCAGTTAAATTCCGCGGCTTCAAAGAAGTTTTGAGGGATTTCTGTACAGATATCCTGTTCTTGGAAGCGAGCCCATTCATTTTCAATGGAGGAGATGAGTTCATAGTCTGACAGTGTTAAATTATGCCGAGGGGCTAAGGCTATGCAAAGACTATGGGATGATTCAGAGATGGATTGGGCTATGATCTAAGGTTGTTATTGAATTTGGCTCCTGATATCCCTCGGAATGAAGAATGGAGTCGCGAGAGTGATTTGCTCTTTTTCTTGGGCGAGACTAAATATATTCACTACTGGAGGGATTGTGTACACATCAAAAGTCTTCCTTCCCAAAGGCCCTCTCATGTTGGGGTTTAATAAGGTATTTTATTGTTTGAAGTAGTACTGCTTGTTTGAGTTGTTTATAATCCCTTTGGATCGTTGCTGCACAGTCGGTAGTGTAAAAGAGATGGCATTATCCTTGTGGGTTTTTGTTTTTTTTTCTTCTTCTTTTCAACCAACACCAGGCTCCGGTAGCACTGTGTAATCCAGGTGTGTTGTTTTTTCCTTCTTCTTCTTCTTCTTCTTCTTCTTCTTCTTCTTCTACCCCTCAAAGAACTGAAGCAAGCTTGAGTCACCGGGCTCAGGATTTGTATTACACACTTCAATGCCAGTGGTGGGCGATGGCTGATGGACGGAGATGTTTGTTGTTTGGCTGCAGGTTTAGTACGAAGCGATGAAAGGTTAATGAAAATATTTGTATGGCGGAGGCGAAATAAATGTTTTCTTTAAGTCGACTGCGTATAGTAGACTCACAATATTCCAGTCAACAAGATGAAAACATACATATTGCATTAAACTAGTCCTTGAGCTCTTTACTATGTTCTATATACAGACTTGACCATCCTGGGTTTTTGTTTGGACACCCTTTTCTCCTTCACCTCAATGTTTTGGTCATTCCCAAGATTCCACTTCAACCACTTCAACTTCCTCCGCTTTACTTAGAAGAGGTTGAAAATTCATCTTCAGAAACAGCGACGAGAAAAATGCATACGCACTGTGCCGTGTGACTTGTACAAAGTAACACTGTCCAATCTAAACCCCTTTAATCCAACAATCTTCTGTTCTGCAATAATAATGCAATATTTATTTAATATTCAGGATTCTTGCTAGTGTCATTGAACGTCGGGGCCCTTGACACTGTCCCTGGGGGGTCCCGATGCTGAGATTTGACCCGCTACGCTGTCTTTCAACCAGTGTAGCAGTGTTTTTTTGTGTGTGTGTGTGTGTGTGTGTGTGAGATCGTCCAGCGTAATGATAACGACATTTGAATTTGAAAAAATATATTCCTTTGTCTTCCTGCAGACAGGAAATGAGAACAATATAATCAACACCCCTTTGTGTGCCTTGGTATTATCTGATGCCTGCCCGGCAACATCACTTACCTTACGCTCATTGGCTGACAATGAGACTTCAGTCAGTTTATCTTATTTAAACGGACCGATCACCCGTGGAAAATTATGTCTAAAATTTAGCCTGTGCGTGAGTTGTGTGAGTGCTGCTCCGATTATCCCTAATTTCGTGCAAGTGAATATTTTTCTATGATCATGTCTGCGTTGAAGCGCAGGAGCAACACCAAACGCAAAGATAATATCGCATAGTTTTTTGAACCAGCGTCAAAATTTTCCAGGGGAAGGATGCCCCCAGACCCCCCTACAAAACTTTCGCCATGTCGGCATGTGCTGCGTACATGTTGCCCCTACGCTGTGAAAAAATCCTAGTGAGAACCCTGATATTTATCAAAATATAAATGCACTATTTTCATATAGACTTGGTTTCATATGTATACATACTGTTTGTAGACATATATATATATGTATATATACTGTTTTCATAGGTATACATACTGTAAATACTGGTAATATCATTCACAGATATACATACTGATACGTACTGTACATTTGCATCTGTTCATATTTACCTCCGCCAAGGAGGTTATGGTTTTGCCAGGGTTTGTTTGTTCCTTTGTCTGTTTGTTTGTTTGTTTGTTTGTCTGTCCGTTAGTGTGCAACATAACTCAAAAAGTTATGGACAGATTTGGATGAAATTTTCAGGGTTTGTTGGAAATGGGATAAGGAAGAAATGATTAAATTTTGGTGGTGATCGGGGGTGGGGGGGCCCACGGGGGGGGGGGGGCCACTGATCAGCCTTGGCGGAGGTCTGCGCTCTCCGAGTGCTTCTAGTTTGTGTATTTTTTTATTCTACTTAGCTCTGTTCTTATGTTACTTTGTAAAATTGCAAAATTTATATTCTTTTTTTTGGTCTTATTTTTAGTTTTTGTAATATTATATTCACTTTATTATTTTCTACAGTACCAGTGTTTTGTTAATATTGTTGCACTAACTGGAATAATACAATGACAATAAAGGCTGTTCTATTCTATTCTATTCTATTCTATTCTATTCTATTCTATTCTATTCTATTCTGTTCTATTCTATTCTATTCTATTTTATTCTTTGCCTCTGGCTGGCTAATATTGTTAATAATGTTCATAGATATACATACCATCACATACTGTTAATACTGTAAATTTACATCTATTCATATTTTGTCATTTTTTTTATTCTACTTAGCTCTATTCTTGTTACTTTGTAAAATTGAAAAAAAAAAAAAACTTTTTTTAAATCTTATTTTTAGTTTTTCTAATATTATATCCACTCTATTCTTATTTTCTGTAGTACCAGGGTTTTGTTAATATTGTTGCGCTAACTGGAATAATACAATGACAACATAGGCTGTTCTATTCTATCTTTGCTTCTGGCTGGTCACCAATGTTTCAGGTCATGAAAAAGGACATGTGAGTCCAAAATACAGATGTTAAACTCCATTTGAGAGAGAACATTTTGTAGTTTCAATATTTAACATAGAAAGAACCCAAACTATAGCAGAGATTAAATGTCCTTCTACCTCCAGCGTAGGTGAAAGGGTACAATAAAAGACAGTATTTCAACAATTTAAAAAAGGATTAAATAAAACATAATGTATCCTAACCCTAATACATAAAAAATTGGATGTTAAAAGATAATACAGCCAAAAAATGATGTCTTCTTTTGCAATTTTAATGTATTTTTTTTTTCTAGCTGCATGAACTGAAGCCAAAACCTGTTCATAGATATAAATACTGTTACTTAGATACTGTTTTCATGGGTAATACATACTGTTAATACTGTTTATAATGTTCATAGATTTACATACTGTTAATACTGTAAATTTGCATCTATTCATATTTTGTCTTTTTTTTTTTTTTATTCTTCTTAGCTCTATTCTTATGTTACTTTGTAAAACTGAAAAACAAAAAAAAAAATATTTTTTTTAAAATCTTATTTTGAGTTTTTCTAATATTATATTCACTCTATTCTTATTTTCTGTAGTACCAGTGTTTTGTTAATATTGTTGCACTAACTGGAATAATACAATAACAATAAAGGCTATTCAATTCGATTTGATTCAATTCTTTGCTTCAGGCTGATCACCGAAGACCTTCTGATGGTGTTTCAGGTCATGAAAAAGGACATGTGAGTCCAAAATGCAGATGTTAAACTCCATTTGAGAGAAAACATTTAATATTTAACATAAAAAGAACCCAAACTATAGTAGAATATAAATGTCCTTCTACTTCCATCGTAGGTGAAAGGGTACAATAAAAGACAGTATTTCAACAAATGGTTAAATAAAACATAATGTATCCTAACCCTAATACATAAAAAAATTGGATGTTAAAAGATAATACAGCCAAAAAAATGATGTCTTCTTTTGCAGTTTTAATGTATTTTTTTTTCTAGCTGCATGAACTGAAGCCAAAACCTGTGTGTCCGAGTGGTTTTATAGTTAATATTACAAGACATGAATCTAAAATGCATATTGAATTCAACTAGTCCTTGGGTTTTTAACTTCATTCCATACACAGACTTTACTATCAAAGGTTTTTTTGTTTGGACACCGTTCTCTCCTTCACCTCAGTGTTTTGGTCATTCCAAGAATCCACTTTAACCATCCACCGCTTTACTTGGAAGATCTTGTCCAGTTCTTCTTCAGAAACAGAAATGAGAAGAATGCGTGCCCACTCTACCGTCACTCAGGCACGGTCTGAATGAATTTAATCAAATTATGAACCGCTTTAAAGAACCAAAGTCCAATAAAATGAAGCTTCAAGCAACAAAATGTGACTGTGGCTATTGTGAGTACGTTATGTATTGGCGATTACAATTGATTCCCTGAATGACTGATGAATGAAAGAGCAATAAAGATTACCTTAGAGACTTCATTTAGAGGGGGGGGGGCGGCTTTAAACTTTTATAGTAAAATACAAACCCCATCAGTCTGAAAGGTAATTGCATGAAAAGGTTCGGCTTCACTTCTTTTTTGCTCAGTCGCTTTTTGATTCTTGTTGCTAAACGTGCTTTTACTTCTCAGCCAGCCCCACAGGGAGCATCTTTTATCCCACGGAAGACACTTAACATCTGTACTCACTGATTTTTTTTTTTTTTTTTGTATTAAATTATGAAGTTTTGTCGGATAATTAACTTCTTATCCGACACAACTTCAGATTTATTCATTCATTTTCTTCTTTTACACACAAGTAACTGAAGTAAATGATCATTTTGTTGCGTCTTTGGTATAAAAAAGCTTCTGCAGCGTTTGGGATTGAGAGATGAAGCGAAAGTAAAAACAGAACAGCGCTATAACACATAGTCCAGCCAAAACAAACAACACCCACTTAAAATATTTTTTTGGATTGCTATAAATATCACAACATTCTACAAATTTTTCCATGATCTTGTATTGATGATGGAAGGTTTGGATCACTGTAACTGGGATAAATAAAGTACATCTATCTATCTATCTATCTATCTATCTATCTATCTATCTATCTATCTATCTATCTATCTATCTATCTATCTATCTATCTATCTATCTATCTATCTATCTATCTATCTGTCTATCTATGTTTTTACATTTTGCTTCAAATTTGTTTTGGCATCTTGTGACATATTTATTTACTTATTTTGGTCTGGTATTGTAATCGTTTTGCATCATTTCATCAGGTATACAGGGTGGGGAAGCAAAATTTACAATATTTTGAGGCAGGGATTGAAAGACAGTGTATGACCAATTAGTTTATTGAAAGTCATGAGAATTTATTTGCCACAAGAAAATTGACATAATAGAAAATGTTTTTATTCTGTGTGTCGTCCTTCTTTCTCATTAACTGCCTTCACACGCTTCCTGAAACTTGCGCAAGTGTTCCTCAAATATTCGGGTGACAACTTCTCCCATTCTTCTTTAATAGTATCTTTAAGAAAGTCGACATTGCTGTGTGATGTTCTATTGGTAACATGTTCTAAAACGCCCCAAAATAGCAGAATCCAGAGGGTTTAGATCTGGGCTAGAAGGCGGCCATAACATGATTCCCAAAAATTGCTAAAGTTGGATTTGTTGCTGTTGTCAACAAGTGTTTTGGTGTTCTTGTGTAAGATTTTAACTTCAAATCATATTTTACTGCATTTCTAACGGTCTTGTTGTCTACCTCAAGTTCAATTGCCATTTTTCTCATGGATTTGGTTGGATCCTTTAGGATTTTGGATTTGAGAGCTTTAATAAAAGCTTCGGTACGTTTTTTTGTTGTTTCCTCCACTTCCAGACTTTCTTGTAATAGTTTTGCTCATAGTCATTCTCTTCCTTCCATTATAAACAGTCTTTATGGACACTCCAACTATTTTTGAAATCTCCTTTGGTGTGACGAGTGCATTCAGCAAATCACACACTCTTTGACGTTTGCTTTCCTGATTACTCATATGGGCAAAAGTTTGTGAAAAGGTATGGATAATAGTGTTAGGTATGATTATGACATCAATATATGTTTGGTTTCAAAACAACTGACGTAGTGCCTGCTGAGAAAAAACAACTAAATGTTCATTGTAAATTTTGCTTCCCCACCCTGTATATTCACCTATGTTTCGTTTGTTTTGCACTTCCTAGATATGTAGTTTTGCACTTGGTTTTGTGTTTATTTTGTATTATCTTTGGATGTATTTTGTTTGGTTTGTCTGACTTTATACAGTATGACGTTATAGCTAGTTGTATATATCAGGGGTTTCCAACCTTTTTTGTCTCGTGACCCCATTTTAACATCACAAATTTCTGGAGACCCCATACATTCAAAATGGAGACTTTTTTTTTTTGCTAACATTAATTTGTTTTTGATCATGTAATATACTATGTTGCAAATAAACATTAATTTTTCAACAACATTTAGTCTATATAATGTATATTATTATGGACGGAGGCAGAAAAGCCAGGTGTAGATTATTGCACAAAGTGAGAATTTGATTTTCCTTGGTCAGGATATGTACAGTCAGTCCAGCTTGTACTGAGAAGACTGACAATTAATTATAGAATTTTATAATAATGAATTAATTATGAACGAGCTGCAGCATCTTAAACTGGCCACAATGAACATTTGACAGATAAACAGAACCACAGTGCTTCAGTTTCAGCTTCACAGTTTGTCATGTCTTTTATGGATTGCGATTGTCTCTGTCAACTCACCATATATTTTTAATTAGTAATTTTATTTATTTATTTATTTTTTTAATCAATTAATAGAAATTTCAGGTGACCCCATTGGAATTCCAGGTGACCCCATGTGGGGTCCCGACCCCAAGGTTGAAAACACTGGTGTATGGCTAACCATTAAGGCTATTATTATTTAGAAGGGGGCAGGAAATCTAAGATTTTCTTCATCCTGCTGCTTTTCGAGCATGGGTGTGTAAATGTTCGTTCACCTGATGATTATTGAATGTTTACTGATGAAATGCACAATCATGAATGAAATAACTGAAATCTATCTATCTATCTATCTATCTATCTATCTATCTATCTATCTATCTATCTATCTATCTATCTATCTATCTATCTATCTATCTATCTATCTATCTATCCATCTATCCATCCATCCATCCATCCATCCATCAGATCCTACAGATTCTCAATATAATCCGGGAGCCAGGATAGCCTACTATGCACCCCCACCCCCCCCACAACAAAATTTCACCTGATTTTTTTTTTTTAACCTTTGTGATGTCTTAAATGAGAAATTGAAAGGTAACACTAAAGCAACTCATTCCCAGTGTACTTTTTGACGTCATGTTCTAGGTTACCCCGAAGCGCGATATTTTCCACTGCTCTTGTGGTTCGTTTTTGCCACAAATTGACAAAGGTATCGTAGCCATTTCTCCCATGGCAATTGCAGCATGTTATACATCAGAAAAAAGCCTAGAATCTCTAGTTTCCAAATATGATCATTTTGTTTTTGTATCTTCTTCTTCTTCTTTTGAATCTGTATGACATTTTGAGTCGTTTCAAGTAACATGCGTTTATAGATACTGAAGATTGGAAGAGCGAAGTTTTATCATGTCATTATTTTGTCATTTTAGTATGTTACAGTTACAAGAATAAAATTATTTTACTTGTAACTAGAGATTATAGACTGTGTCAAGATGTCTAACATGTTGCAATTGCCAAGAGATATATTCCTACAATACCTATGTCAATTTATGATAAAACGAACTGAAAGAGTGGCAGAAAATATTGAACTGTTGAATACCCTAATATCTAAACATGTAGGCATCAAAACATCCTAATGCATGTAATTTTAGCATGAATATGCAATATACTGCGTTCTATCAGGAATATGTAATATATCACCAGAATAGTTGTCAGAGATCTATATTTCGTAAAAGTTTATTTGCTGCTATTAGGGCTGCTCGATTATAGAAAAAAAAATAATCACGATTATTTTAGCAATAATTGAAATCACGATTATTAAAAACGATTATTTGTTAACCTTAAAGTTGTTTTTTTTTTTCCTTGCAAAACAATGTAAGATATACTCTTTAAATATAAATAAAGCTTTTAACCATTAAAACAAAGTATGTTCACTTTGTACGAAACAAAAAAATCTTTGAATGCAAATAAGTGTACTGTAAATTCAAGTATGTTTCCTTTAGTAAACAAATAGTGCACTGGAATTAAACTGCTCTAGACTTGCCATAGAACTGGAGCAATAAAAAAAAAAAACCTCAGGTAAAGTGCAAATTATAAATTCAAGTATGTTCAATGTAGTATGAAACATAGTAAATTCAGTGGCGTGCCGTGAGGTTTCAGTTAAGTTAATACGGGAGTTGCAGCGTAAAGAGATTCGGAGACTGAAGATTGCATTGCGGACGAAGTTGTAGACAGAGTTTTTTTTTATGTGTTTTAGTTTTTCATAAGATTATGATAACGGTGGCGGTGGTTAAACGTTAGATGGTTAAAAAGGTTTGTTGTGTTACCGGTCGGTGCGGACACAACTACGAAACACTTTTTGCACGTGATGTGTTTTTGCTCTTCATCTTCTTCATCAAACCCAAAGTGATTCCATACAATTGAATTTGACTTGCCTTTTTTGTTTACCAAGCACTTCTGCTGGGATTCTCCTGCTGATTTTCCAGATCGCTAGGTACAACTTTCCTCTTGGGGTGGACCTGCCGGCTAGCAGGCAGCTGTAGCTTAGAGGGGGGCGGGGCAGAGCAGCTCATGGTAGCTTGCGTGCGCGTGAATTAAACAACTCAAAATTAATAATCGCTTTTTCTCGATTACATAATTTTTGTAATCGTTTTGTGTAATAATCGAAATCGTAATTGAATTTCGATTAATTGCACAGCCCTAGCTGCTATGACATTTTTTGCGAAAAGGTTAACTTTAAGACATGCTGTCCTTATATTATATGTCATTTTTATTGTGATAAAGATACAAAAACAAAATTATCATAAAGGCTGAAAAAAAAATCAGATGACATTTTGTTGTGTGTGTGTGTGTGTGGTAGGCTATCCTGGCTCCCGGATTAATAGGATTCTCGTGCTCTTTTACGCTCTGATCCTGATGAATCCTGGTGTTTTCATGTTGGAATCTATTATTGAACCTAGACCTGAACAACTGACCCAACCAGATCATAACACTGCCCCCATAGGCTTGTACTCTAGGCACTAGGCATGATGGGTAATCACCTCAAGTCGCCTCTCCTGTCATGCGTCCATCGCTCTGGAACAGGGTCAGTCTGGACTCATTAGACCACATGACCTTTATTCAGTGAAACACAGTATCGTGCATCTGATGGTTATTTAACTAATGAGAAACTACTGCATCAGAGTGAAAGAACCTGATGCATCTGAATCATTACAATAATATTTAATGGATGGATCTGAACTATGTGCTGAGTTAAATCCAGGTGGGGACATTTTTGGCCTGGATGTGTTTAAATAACACAAGGTCAGTTTGCTGTGTTACGCCTAAAACCTGGTCATCCCTCAATAGACCACAATGTAGTCATGTAACCTTCTGCAAACCATAGATACTCGTGTGTCTGAGCCTAAAACTATTTATTTTTTCTTATTTTTATTTTCTAGGTTTATTTAAAAGGGACATTGTACATTAATTCACATTGCTGTAAATGCACCAGACTTAGATTAATGGGTATTTTTCATCTGCAGTCCCTGGACAGATGTTGAATTGTCACCATAAAAGGTAGCACAAGGTTATAAACATACAATTTTTTAAAACTAAATTTAAAAATACCTGAATACAGACGAGTATAATACAAGCAGTTGCTTCTTTCATCGCCCGTAGATATTTCCTCCTTCTTTGGAAGTTGCCTAAACCTTCACCAGAACACGCCTGGATAACAGATGTAATGTTTTTTTTTGAAACTGGAAAAGGTCAAATTTTCTCTCAGAGGATCAACTGAGAAATTTGACATTACATGGAAGAATTTCTTGTTACTTTGATATAACATCTATAGAAAACATAACAGAATAGAATAGCTATAAGACTTGTAATTGAGTGAATGTGGACCAATTTGGGTGGGGGTACTACTTTTCTCTTTTTTTTTGTTTTTTTTGTTTTTTTGTTTGAATATTGGTGGTTGTTTTTTTTTTTAAAACTGGAAAATTGGACATGCTTGTACTTTTGCTGAGAGGATATGTTTACTGAAAATGTGTCGCAATAAAAGATGAAAAAAATAATAATAAAAGATAAAAATCCACATTATCCCTTTGAACATCATTCCTTGTGTTATCATGTATGTAGTCATATATCGTTCTGCAAACCATAGATGCATGTGTGTCTGAGCCAAAAACTATTTATTTTTATTTTCTAGGTTTATTTAACAGGGACATTGTACATTAATTCACACTGCTATAAATGCACCAGAGTTAGATTAATGGGTATTTTTCATCTGCAGTCCCTGGACAGATGTTGAATTGTCATTATAAAAAGTAGCACAAGGTTATAAACATACAATTTTTTAAAACTAAATTTAAAAATACCTGAACACAGATGAGTATAAAACAAGTTTTGCAATACAAAATCAGACATTATTAAACACATGCATATAGATGTTATAGTGTTGTACCTGCTCACTTTTCCACTTACCACTTTCCACACACACACACACACACACACACACACATATATATATATATATATATATTAGGGATGTAACGGTATGAAAATTTCATATCACGGTTATTGTGACCAAAATTATCACGGTTATCATTATTATATTAAAATTGTGCTCAAAATTTTCAAAAAGTACTGATACACACACTGGAATAATAGAACCAAGTTGTATTTTGAAAAAGAAAAAACAAACAAACAACCAAATAAAATAACTGGCACAATGTACCTTCTGTTGCAGAAACATTCAAATATTAACCCTTAGTGGTCTGAGTCTGTTTTGGCTGTTTTTCACTACTTATCATTTTGCCTTTATATACTATATACAGAAATGTTTACTATAGCCATGTTTGGGATCTGTTTTTTCAGCACAACTTCATTCATATCATCTGCCTATTATTTTTTTCACTTGAACCTACTATATCAACATAACAGGACAAAAGACACAAAACAATATATAAAATCCGATTTGAAAAATGTATATACTTTATTGCATAAATAACACAAAGATGCTTAATGAACCTTTACAAAGACTTTAAAAGTGAATATTGGTTCCAAAATATTAGGTACATAAAATTATAACTGTAATAAATTAAAACTATACTCAAGTATTTGACATAAAAGCAGATCTTTACATCGGTGTTTTTTCCCCTAAAAGTGCGGTAATCAAACACAGTTATCATGATAATTAGAATTTAAACGGTAATACTAACCGTCTGCAATTTTACCGCAGTCTGTCGTTAAACCGCAAATCGTTACATCACATATATATATATATATATATATATATATATATATATATATATATATATATATATATATATATATATATATATATATATATATGTATATGTATATGTATATATATATAGCTCTTATATCTATATTCACATTGGACTGTGTCAGTGCACAACACTCACTTCATTGCATTATTTGTGTTCAACCGTATGAAACAAACACTTACTGTTAGAATTGTGTTTATGTCCATGTTCTCTCCCTACCAAGGCTCAGCACTGAGCCCAAGGTTGCTTTTGTTCTGTAACATCTGTGACACACTGCCTACCTGTTGGTCCAGTCTGTCCAAACCAGCAGCATGTTCCTTTTTACGCTGAATTTCCCCTGAATAACACCATCAATATGATCTCATTTTGTCATCAATGTAATTCATAAGAAAAATGCAGAGTTACAGCAGCCGTGTGATTTTTGCTCAGTGTCAGAATCACAAAGATCTAACTTTCATTTCACATTTGTTACTTGTACAAAGTAATGCTCCCCAATCTAAACCTATTTAATCCTGTTATAGTTCTGTTCTACATTAGTAATGTAATATGTATTCAATATTTATCAAAATATAAATGGACTATTTTTATATAGACTTGGGTTGATATGTATACATACTGTTCATATATATATATATATATATATATATATATATATTCTGTTTTCATAGGTAATACATACTGTTAATATTGTAAATAATGTTCATAGATATACATATTGTCACATACTGTTAATTTGCATCTATTCATATTTTGTATATTTCATATTCTACTTAGCTCTATTCTTATGTTACTTTGTAAAATTGTAAAATTTATATTCTATTTTCTTATCCTGTTTTTAGGTTTGGAGTTTTATATTCAATCTATTCTTATTTTCTATAGTACTAGTGTTTTATTAATATTGTTGCACTGACTGGAGTAGCACAATGACAATAAAGGCTATTCTCTTCTATTCTATTCTATTCTATTCTATTCTATTCTATTCTATTCTATTCTATTCTATTCTTTGCATCTGCCTGATCACCAAAGACCTTCTGATGGTGGAGGTTAAATTTCAGGTTATAAAAACAGACATGTGAGTCCAAAATGCTTCATTTGAGAGAGAACATTTTGTAGTTTCAATATTTAACATAGAAAGAACCCAAACTATAGCAGAGATTGAATGTCCTTCTACCTCCAGCGCAGGTGAAAGGTTACAATAAAAGACAGTATTTCAACAATTTAACAAAAGATTAAATAAAACATAATGTATCCTAACCCTAATACATAAAAAAATTGGATGTTAAAAAGACACTACGGCCAAAAAACGATGTCTTCTTTTGCAATTTTAATGTCTTTTTGTCTGGCTGCATGAATTGAAGCCAAAAATACTATTTCTTGACTAAAGCTATAAGTCATATTCACCTGGAGAAACACATTCACCGTGTGTATATATATATATATATATATATATATATATATATATATATATATATATATATATATATATATATATATCTGTATATGTTGATTTTGCAATTTCTGGATTTTTTTCACCATTTTCAGAAAGCAAAATTAACTGAATCACTTGAATATATTGCAAAGCCTCATAAGATTCAACTATTTTTCTGAACCTTTAACAAAGCCTCAATGTAAAACCTTCTCCCTACTGTTGAAAACAAAAAAAAAAAAAGAAAAAGAAAAAGTGAAAGTAGTGGATCTTTCTTTGACAAATTACTTGGAAATAATACATGTTCGGATTTTGCAGAAACGTGCAATTTTTTTCTGCCGACTGGTTTGACATAGTGGCGATGCAGCAGCTCCTAAATGGTCCAGTCAGAATCTGGATCCGCACGTCGCCACCTGACATGAAAAACTGGTATAGATACAAGCGCCAAGTCAACTTTAGTCAAAGTCCGGCAGAGGAATGTGTCAGATATTAGAAATAAGCGCAAGACATTTATTTGACTTGGCTGAGCTCCTAAGCTGAAATACACTTCATCTTTCAAAAGGGACGGGACAGTCGACAGGATCAGCACAAAATGGAAGGGACAGATTTGAAATCTAAATGCGAAAGAAGGTTTGTTCAGAGTATGGAGCTTCTGGGCAAATGTTTTAGTATGAATTCAATCCAGGTTCAGCAGGTACAAGGAAGAACAGCGGGCACTCAGAGAAGCAGAACATAGTGTGTTAGTGGAGGACATAACAAGAGTTTAATACTTTTGAGAAATTTTGGAAATGTTTTAATTGTTATGTAGACAATCAAGATTAATGAAGTTATCATATTTGGATCCTTACTTATAAATAGTAAAAAAAAAAAAAAAAAAATCCAAGAAGCATACATAAAACTAGAAGCACTCGGAGAGCGCAGACCTCCGCCAAGGCTGATCAGTGGCCCCCCCGTGGGCCCCCCCACCCCTGATCACCACCAAAATTTAATCATTTCTTCCTTATCCCATTTCCAACAAACCCTGAAAATTTCATCAAAATCTGTCCATAACTTTTTGAGTTATGTTGCACACTAACGGACAGACAAACAAACAAACCCTGGCAAAAACATAACCTCATTGGTGGAGGTAAAAAATGCAAAAAAAAAACAAACAAACAAAAAAAACATGTAAGGTGAAAGGAACATGTATTTTAGAACATTAGATTGTTGCCTCACTGTAACTGTTACCGTCACTGTCTTGTTATGTATGCGGAAATGACCAAAAACAGTCACTTGCCCAATAAAGGATTAAGCCTTTACTGGGCACTCATAGAAATACTCTGAAATTCAAAATTTCAACCTTATTGTGTTACTGGAGGAAATAACAAAATTTTATTACTTCTGAGAATTTTTTTTAATGTTGTAATTTGTATGTAGAAAATCAAGATTAATGACGTTACCATATTTGGATCCTTACCTATAAACAGCAAAAAAAAAAAAAAAATCCAAGAAGCATATATATATATATATATATATATATATATATATATATATATATATATATATATATATATATGAAAAAGACTTTATTAGTTTTGAGAAACTTTGTACACGTTTTAATTGTTATGTAGACAATCAAGATTAATGAACTTACCATATTTGGATCCTTACCTATAAATAGCAAAAAAAAATTAAAAAAATCCAAGAAGTATATATAAAAAAATAAAATAAAAAAAAAAATAAAAAAAAAAAACACATGTAAGGTGAAAGGAACATGTACTTTAGATTGTCATGTAAAAAAAATCAAGGTCAACGAAGTTACCATATTTGGTTCCTTGCCTGTTTGATGGTGGAGCTTCTGGGCAAATGTTTTAGTATGAATTCAATCCAGGTTCAGCAGGTACAAGGAAGAACAGCGGGCACTCAGAGAAGCAGAACATGTCAACGTTAGTGTGTTAGTGGAGGACATAAGAGTTTAATACTTTTGAGAAATTTTGGAAATGTTTTAATTGTTATGTAGACAATCAAGACTAATGAAGTTACCATATTTGGATCCTTATCTATAATAAATAGCAAATAAATAAATAAATAAAATCCAAGAAGCATACATAAAACATACAGAAAAAACACATGTAAGGTGAAAGGAAACATGTATTTTAGAACATTAGATTGTTGCCTCACTGTAACTGTTACCGTCACTGTCTTGCTATGTATGTGGAAATGACCAAAAACAGTCACTTGCCCACTAAAGGGTTAACCCTTTACTGGGCACTCATGGAAATTCTCTGAAATTCCAAATTTCAACTTCAGTGTGTTATTGGGGGAAATAACAAAACTTTATTACTTTTGAGAAGTTTTTTAAATGTTTTAATTATGTAGTAAAAAAAAAAAGGTTAATGAACTTACCATATTTGGATCCTTACCTATAAATTGCAAAAAAAATAAAAGAAATCCAAGAAGTAAATCTAAAAAATACAAGAAAACCACATGTAAGGTGAAAGGAACATGTATTTTAGGCAAGGCAGCTTTATTTCTATAGCACATTTCATGTACAAGACAGTTCAAAGTGCTTTACATAAAATATTAAAAGCATTACAGCAGGGAAGCAATGAAAAGTATAAGCATGAGAAAAAAAAAAAAAAAAAAAAAAAACTAAGAAAAAACAGATAAAAACTTTAAGCTTCAAAGAAACAGTGCAGATCTGAACTGATGAATAAAAACTGTATTCAAATGCAGCTGAGAACAGGTGGGTCTTTAACCTGGATTTAAATTTGGAAAAATGTAAAATAAAAAAAAAAAAGAAAATCAAGATTAATGAAGTTACCATATTTGGATACTTACCTATAACTAGCGAGAAAAAAAAAAAAAAAAAAGTAGTAAATCAAGATTAATGAAGTTACTATATTTGGATACTTACCTATAACTAGCAAAAAAAAAAAAAAAAAAAAAAGAGAGAAAAGGAAAAAAGTAGGAAATCAAGATTAATGAAGTTACCATATTTGGATGCTTACCTATAACTAGCAAAAAAAAAAAAAAGAGAGAAAAGGAAAAAAGTAGGAAATCAAGATTAATGAAGTTACCATATTTGGTTACTTACCTATAACTAGCAAAAAGAAAAAAGAAAAAAATAGAAAATCAAGATTAATGAAGTTACCATATTTGGATATTTACCTATAACTAGCAAAAAAAAAAAAAGAAAAGAAAAGAAAAAAGTAGTAAATCAAGATTAATGAAGTTACCATATTTGGATACTTACCTATAACTAGCAAAAAAAAAAGAAGAAGAAGAAGAAAATCAAGATTTATGAAGTTACCATATTTGGATCCTTACCTGTAAATAAAAAAAAAATAAAAAAAATCCAACAAGTACATAAAAACACAAGAAACATGCGTGCAAGGTGAAAGGAACATGTCTTTTAGAACATTAGAACATGACTTTTAGAACATTAGAACATGTCTTTTAGAACATTAGACCAACGTCAGTGCAGATCCAGACCCCTGTCCACATCCACATTCTCCCTTTGAACATCATTCCTTACATTAGTACCATTACTTCATGGTACCTAACAGAGCAGGTCCACTCACTGTTCATGCAGAGGTGGACCTGACAGACCCTGTAGACCACATTGGACCTGAGATTGTTGACTCTGTCCTCCTCGCTGTCACTGTCTTGTAATGTGTGCGAAAATGAAAAAAAAAAAAAGTCACTTTTCTGATAAAAAACTGTGCATAACAGAGATGTTTCCATGCAATGTGGGAAGAAAAGGTTGCAGTGCATCATGTGTGTTCCAGTTATTTAAAAGCCTGGTATGAATGGAAACTGATATTTGATTATATTATATTATGTGGACATGCCTCTCAGCCTGTGTTGACTGAGCTCCAGGCTTTCACTCTAATTAGCTGTAAACAGTAATGCAGATGGGAAAATGCTCCACGGGGTCATTTGGTGCCGTTTTATTTCCCACAGATAATCAGATCCGCTTTACATGTCATTCAGCGGGTTTATAAACGACATAAAAATCCAAATACAACATTTATGAAACGTGTCATGTATAATGTCGACCGTTCGTCTCTTGCCGTACATCTATGCGTGATGTGCGAATGGAACTCTTTCTATAACGTCTCGAATTAGCGCCGTGAGTTCAACGTGTTGTAAATGTAATTACATGAAGTGCCCGGAGTCTGAAAAACTTGATGTGTAGCTGTGACAGACATCGACAGCACTTGAACGTATTCACAAATGGAGCCGTAAAAGGATAGCAGTTTTAATTATAGTAAATGCCGAAATGACTTCTAACAAAAACATAAAATCAAGCAAAACAAGGCCAAGAGTACATTTGTGAGAGCTCAGTGAATGTCTCTGCAACACAGGCTGCTTATTAGACCTCAACTGATATGAGTTTTTCTAAGGCCGATAATGCAGATTTTGAAAAATTGGGTCAGCCGATGTCCAATATCTGAATGAATGAATGAATGAATGTTTATTTCAGTTAAATACAAAATACAAAACACATACATATTAAAAAAAAACAAACATAAAATTAACACATTTTGTAACTGAAAGAGGCTTATTTCTGCTTCTCCTATTCACATCCTTAGTCCAAGTCCACACCTTAAGTTGCAGCAGATAAATACTTAAACTTAAATTATACTACATTCAGTGTAATAAGTTATTTTGTAATCATATTTCTTTCATAGCCCTTCATAATTTGACAAATTCAATTCTTTTTGAAACTCAACAGCGAGCTACACAATTTCACTTCATCCTTCAGTTCGTTCCATAGTTTGACACCAATAACTGAAACACTGTGATATTTAACGTTTGTTCTTACTTTACATTTTTCAAACACAAACGTCCCTCTTAAATTATAATGTCCTTCTCTTAACTTAAAAATTTTCTGAATACAAAAAGGAAGGTTTTTACTTTTAACGCGAAACATGAATTCCATTGTTTTTAAATATACAATGTCAAAAAATTTTAGCAAACCAGATTCTACAAAAAGTGGATTACTTGATTGGAGATAACCAGCTTTGTTTATGACTCTAATAGCTTTTTTTTTGGAGTTTAATTATTGGGTCTAAATTAGTTTTATAAACATTGCCCCATATTTCCACACAGTATGACATATATGGCATTACAAGTGAACGATACAACATATGCAAACATTTTTTGCTTGACAAGTCTCGAGTTTTATAAAGAATCGCAACAGCCTTGGACATTTTGCGTTTGATATATTCTATTTGTGGTTTCCAACAGAGTTTATGGTCAATAATCACTCCGAAATATCTACAGCCGATTTTTAAGGCTGATATTAATGACTGAATTTTTATTTATTTATTTATTTATTTTTTAAAGCACATTTACCTTATCTTCTTATTAACCCTTTCATGCACTGTCCACTCCAGTGGACAGTTGTTCTCCAGCTGTTCTCTTGTATATTCATGGGTTTTGTTGTTTTAGTTCCATATCAGCCAACACAGTGGACGCTTATGCACCATCCCATACACTGTAATTCAGATCATTACTGTAACTTTATTGTTCTTGATAAACCTGATCTGCAGTAGCATGTTTGAGTGAAAATCAATTGTTATTTGTTAGACAAGAAGGGTTTTTTTTGCATATTATCTCCATGAAGCAGTGGCGGCTGCTCGTCTTTCAGACAGGGGAAGCTCATTGTCGGCTTACATAAAAAAATAAAATAAAAAATAAAAAATTGTCAAGTTATTTAAACATACAATCGGCCCTCCGTTCCTTTTTAAGAAAATGCTCAGTGACCTTATCGTACCAAGTAGGCGTCTTTTCCAGGGACTGGACCAGTGTCCTCTCTGCTTAGATTGCCTTGGCCCATTGTGTTGTGGGTGTAAGACTTCAGCCTTTTTAGACAAGAGATGCTCCTTTCACTCCGACCTAGCCGACAGTATGAGTGATTTAACTATCTACAAAACGATATTCAACTCGAACAAGAAGTGATTAAATTATGGAACTGAAACAAGAAAACGCTGAAATTATGTTAAATTGAAACAAGGAAGTACAATGAGTGTGTTTTATTTACAGTGCAAGAAATGAACGAGTAATTTCATAGTGGTTTCTCTGATTTCACAGCAGAATGTGCGACGGTATTAAACTGAACTGTGTCAGTGAAGGAGTAGATCGCGAAAAATAGCTGTCAATCAAACGGGATTCAGCCTTTCGACTGATCCTCCAATCAGCACGTGGGATTCTGGCGTCCAGCCCGGCCGAGCTCCGCCCACAGCTCCATTCACCCCCAGAGACGCCCGGCTGTTTGGAGTACTGTTATTTTAGGAGTTATAAAAAAATCTCACTACATTCTTCCAGCCAAACTCTCTTAAGGATCTAGAGTGACCACCGCAAACTCAAGATCCATTCAATAAAGATTTAATTAAAAAAAAAAAAAAAAAAAACTTCTGTGGGTTCATCACGTGATACCATCACAGATTTAAGGTCAGAGCAGTGCCTTGCATTGTGGGTTGCTCACGAAAACGACATGCTGACTTCTGTTGTCTTTTGTAGTTTTACCCAAAAAATTGAAAATCGAGTTTTTAGAGGAAAAATCTGGATTTTTTTTTTTTTTTTTGGCCAAAATCGTGCAGCCCTACTAGATACTTTTTTTCATAATTAACGCATGAAAGAATTAAAGACTTGCGCTAGCATCCTGGCAACATCAAGATGTATTGAATATAGTGTGAAACAGTTACATTATCTACCGCTGTTCTCCCACCTACACATAAAGTCAGCTGCTCAGGAAAACTAGAAAGCATTTGGGGAATTATCGGAAATAATTAGGTGCAGCAGAAGCAGACAAGGCCAGCTGAGCTAAATAGCAAATATGAATTTATATTAGTAGCCCTGAACATTAATAATGGATGGATTATAGACATAGTGTGAGCCAGGGCTTTTGTTTGACCTCTCTATTGACAATTTAAGATGCATAAATGTACAAAAGTTCCGAGTATCACTTCACTGCGTATGGGTTTTTTGCATGTAAATGTAAATGTGACGGTAACGCCGCGAACATCTTGAACTGTTGACCCGACCTGCTTTGTATGTGTCAAACAGAACAAATCCATTGTGATTCAAACAGAAATCTGCTTAGAGTTTAGAAAAAAAAAACAAAAAACACATCTTTATGTTTATGTTCACAACTAAAACTGCATTTGCTCTTATTCTTAGTGAGGGAAATCTCCACTCGTCCCGTTCTAGACAGACCGAGAGGTAAAAGTAGGTTGCCAAGTCATGCGGTTCCGGTTTGATTTGGAGTCACGGACCACAAAGTCATGACATCCCCCGCATCGCCCAAACTTTTGCTGACTCTTCATGTCTTGGCCTCGGGGGGCCTCCGGCAGACGGTGCCATGTATGGCGGAGATGTCACACTCACTCTTCTGCTGTCTGGGGTACTTAAGGCATCGTCACGGCGACAGGAACAACACATCGGCTTCCCCCAAAGCAGCAGAAAGAATCAAAGTTGACTTGTTCTTGACGGCGAGGTTCCCAAATGTCATGTGAGCTGTAGCTGTAACACAATAGCCTATATTACACTGCGTCTGCTCCCCAAGGAAAACACACATCTATTCCACAAAAGTCCGGCGTGTTTCTATCTCATCAGAAATGTTGGCGGGGGGCAGGGGTTCGGTTTGAAGCCGGTACTTATTAATTCAATGTGACAGTAGGCTGCGCAAGGTGGCGAACAGATGAAATATGCTTAAATGTGTGTCTTCTTTTTGCAAGAAGTCATTCTGACCTGGTTTATTAGCGGAAAACGCACAAACACAGAGGCACACAAAGACTTTCACCTTCCAAAAGCACCTCCTGAAAGCATCTCAGAGCAACTCCAAACCTGAAGTAACATCCCAGGCACATCAGTAACAAAAAAAAGATTAAAGTAACTGAACAAATGTAGTTGGGTGGAGTTTCGACCTTTCCTAAATCAAGCATTTTATCTTAGCTATTGGAGAATCACTGAGTCCATTTTCATGCACAAATATCCGATAATTTTCAAATTTTTGGCGTTATTAGCGGAAAATACACAAACACAGAGGCACAGAAATACTTCGGCATGTATTTTCACCTTCCAAAAACACCTCCTGAAAGCATCTCGAAGCAACTCTAAACCTGAAGTAACATCCCAGGCAAATCAGTTGCAAAAGAAAAAAAAGATTAAAGTAACTGAACAAATGTAGTTGGGGGGAGTTCTGACCTTTCCTAAATCAAGCATTTTATATTAGCTATTGGAGAATCACTGAGTCCATTTTCATGCACAAATATCTGATAATTTCCAGATTTTTGGAGTTATTAGCGACATGTAAACACTATAATGTGATATGAGCAGAGGACAATAATGACGAAGGTGACAAACATGAAGTTTGCTTAAACGTGTGTCTTTTTTTGCAAGAACTCGCTTCGACCAGGTTTATTAGCGGAAAACAGAAGTACAGGAACACTTTGGCGTGTCTTTTCACCTTCCAAAAGAACCTCCTGAAAGCGTCTCGGAGCAACTCCAAACTTGAAGTAACATCGCAGGCAAATCAGTAACAAAAAAAAAAAAAAAGATTAAAATAATTCGAAACAAAGCTAGTTGGATAATGTTCTGATCTTTCCTAAATCAAGCATTTTATCTTAGCTATTGGAGAATCACTGAGTCCACTTTCATGCACAAATATGCGATAATTTCCAGATTTTTGGAGTTATTAGATCATTCAAGTGGACATGTAAACACTATACTGTGATATGAGCAGAAGACAATAATGACAAAGGTGACGAACAGATGAAATATACTTAAATTTGTGTCTTTTTCTGCAAGAACTCACTTTATGTTTGTGTATTTTCCGCTAATAAACCAGGTCAGAGGTACAGAAGCACTTTGGTGTGTCTTTTCACCTTCTAAAAGTAGCTCCTGAAAGTAACTCGGAGCAACTCTAAACCTGAAGTAACATCCCAGGCACATCAGTAACAAAAAAAAAAAGATGAAAATAACTGAACAAATCTAGTTAGATGGTGTTCTGACCTTTGCTAAATCAAGCATTTTATCTTAGCTATTGGAGAATCACTGAGTCCATTTCATGCACAAATATCTGACAATTTCCAGATTTTTGGCGTTATTAGCGGAAAATACACAAACACAGAGGTACAGAAACACTTCGGCATGTATTTTCACCTTCCAAAAACACCTCCTGAAAGCATCTCAGAGCAACTCTAAACCTGAAGGAACATCCCAGGCACATCAGTAACAAAAGAAAAGATTAAAGTAACTCTGAACAAATCTAGTTAGATGGTGTTCTGACCTTTCCTAAATCAAGCATTTTATCTTAGCTATTGGAGAATCACTGAGTCCATTTTCATGCACAAATATCCAATAATTTCCAGATTTTTGGAGTTATTAGATCATTCAAGTGGACATGTAAACACTATACTGTGATATGAGCAGAAGACAACAATGACGAAGGTGACGAACAGATGAAATAACTTTAAATGTGTCTTTTTTTGCAAGAACTCACTTTGGTTTTGTGTATTTTCCGCCAATAAACCAGGTCAGAGGTACAGAAGCACTTCGGCGTGTCCTTTCACCTTCCAAAAACACCTCCTGAAAGCATCTCGGAGCAACTCTAAACCTGAAGTAACATCCCAGGCACATCAGTTACAAAAGAAAAGATTAAAGTAACTCTGAACAAATCTAGTTAGATGGTGTTCTGACCTTTCCTAAATCAAGCATTTTATATTAGCTATTGGAGAATCACTGAGTCCATTTTCATGCACAATATCAGACAATTTACAGATTTTTGGAGTTATTAGCGACATGTAAACACTATAATGTGATACAAGCAGAAGACAATAATGACGAAGGTGACAAAGAGATGAAATTTGCTTAAATGTGTGTCTTTTTTTGCAAGAACTCGCTCTGACCTGGTGTATTAGCGGAAAACACACAAACACAGAAGTACAGAAACACTTCGGCGTGTCTTTTCACCTTCCAAAAGCACCTCCTGAAAGCGTCTCGGAGCAACTCCAAACTTGAAGTAACATCCCAGGCAAATCAGTAACAAAAAAAAAAAAAAAAAAGATTAAAATAATTCGAAACAAAGCTAGTTGGATAATGTTCTGATCTTTCCTAAATCAAGCATTTTATCTTAGCTATTGGAGAATCACTGAGTCCATTTTCATGCACAAATATCTGACAATTTCCAGATTTTTGGCGTTATTAGCGGAAAATACACAAACACAGAGGTACAGAAACACTTCGGCATGTATTTTCACCTTCCAAAAACACCTCCTGAAAGCATCTCAGAGCAACTCTAAACCTGAAGGAACATCCCAGGCACATCAGTAACAAAAGAAAAAATTAAAGTAACTCTGAACAAATCTAGTTAGATGGTGTTCTGACCTTTCCTAAATCAAGCATTTTATCTTAGCTATTGGAGAATCACTGAGTCCATTTTCATGCACAAATATCCAATAATTTCCAGATTTTTGGAGTTATTAGATCATTCAAGTGGACATGTAAACACTATACTGTGATATGAGCAGAAGACAATAATGACGAAGGTGACGAACAGATGAAATAACTTTAAATGTGTCTTTTTTTGCAAGAACTCACTTTGGTTTTGTGTATTTTCCGCCAATAAACCAGGTCAGAGGTACAGAAGCACTTCGGCGTGTCCTTTCACCTTCCAAAAACACCTCCTGAAAGCATCTCGGAGCAACTCTAAACCTGAAGTAACATCCCAGGCACATCAGTAACAAAAGAAAAGATTAAAGTAACTCTGAACAAATCTAGTTAGATGGTGTTCTGACCTTTCCTAAATCAAGCATTTTATATTAGCTATTGGAGAATCACTGAGTCCATTTTCATGCACAAATATCAGACAATTTACAGATTTTTGGAGTTATTAGCGACATGTAAACACTATAATGTGATACAAGCAGAAGACAATAATGACGAAGGTGACAAAGAGATGAAATTTGCTTAAATGTGTGTCTTTTTTTGCAAGAACTCGCTCTGACCTGGTGTATTAGCGGAAAACACACAAACACAGAAGTACAGAAACACTTCGGCGTGTCTTTTCACCTTCCAAAAGCACCTCCTGAAAGCATCTCAGTGCAATTCTAAACCTCAAGTAACATCTTAAATTTGCCGCACTGCTGATTTGCATATGTCGAAGTAAAAACGGATCTAAGAGTTGGAAAGTTGAGTCCTCTGAGGCGGCCTGTTTCTCAGCTGATGGTGCTGATATATTGCTCTATTAACACGCCAGCGTCTGTCTTATTGGCCAAGAAGATGGAGAAACTTCACGGGCTCATCAGGAAACCTCTTCACGCTTTAGCTATGACTTTTACTAAAGGCCACTTTCAATAAATGTCAGGCTCCAAACATTGGTAAACAGTTTTAGCTCTGATCAAATTCCAGAGGGGGGTTATAGAACGGTGAGGTTTGCTGTGACTGTAGGATTACGAGGGTTCCTCTTTGGAAATGGCACATTAAACAAATGGACATTTCCCACTGGGGGCGGCAGTATTTATTCCCACCACTGAGGAAGTCTGCCCTTTCACTTTCTCTTCACGTCCTGCTCATTCAAACGTTGAACTCCTGCCTGTCCGATCGCAACACAGACGACGACTCCTTCGGAAAAGGAAAAAAAAAAACACACGTTCTTAACCCTTTGATGCATGAATTGTGAGAACCTTAGTCAAGTTTTTTTTTTTTTTTCCTGAGTGTCGTTATTTCTCTTGAGGCATGAAAAAAAATGTGATTGAAATTTTTTTAACCCTTTTATGCATACTGGTCACTACAGTGGACAGCTATTCTACAGCTGTTTTCTTGTATATTCATGGATTTTTTTGTTCTTTTCATTGTTGTTGTTGTTTTTTTTTGTTTTTTTTTTTTACACATAGCTTTATTAACGTTTTAAGACACTACATATCTTTTCTGACATGAATTGGTAACATTATGTAGATCTCTCCTGAGCATAAACCCCCAGAATCTCAAGTCCTCCCCGTAGTTTTCACACAATTTATCAGTAAATACATGTTTCTGTGCGTCAAAAATTAAACGTGTGGTGTTCAGCTGAGTGGACATTTTTGCAACTTCATGAAAAATAGGTTCATAAGAATTTTTTTTTCATTCTTTTTGTTATGTTTTTTCTTTTTTTAATTTTAATTTTTTTTTTTTATTATTAATTTTTCAGAAGAAAATGTTCAATCACATTGTTTTTTTCATGCTGAAAGAGGAATAAAAACACTAAGGAAAATTTTTGATTAAGGTTCTCATAATTTGTGCATGAAAGGGTTGATGAACCTTTTTTTTTTTTTTTTTTTTTTTTTTTTTTTTTTATGGAGTTCGAAAAATGTCCACTCGGCTGAACACTATGCATTTAATTTTTGAAGCAAAGAAACATGTCTTTAACCCTTTCATGCACAGTGGTCACTACAGTGGACTGCTGTTCTGCAGCTGTAATATTGTATATTTATGGGTTTTGTTGTTTTAGTTCCATATCAGCCAATATAGTGGAGGCTTATGTATCATCCCAAACACTGCAGTTCAGACCATTACTCTAACTTTGCTGTTCTTGATAAACCTGATCTGCACTAACACATTTTAGTGTAAGTCAGTTGCTAATTTTTTTTAGACTCTGACAGTTTTCTTAAACAAAAGTTGTTTTTTTTCTCCATGAAGTGAGTAACAACTAGTATTAGAGTACGCTAAAATGTGAGAAAATGGAATTAGCGGCATTAAAAATGTTTTTATTTCATAGTTTTCATACAGTGTATCACTTTCTAATGATGGGCTTTAAATAAATGTTTCTTTGCTTCAAAAAATAAATGTATGCTGTCCAGCTGAGTGGACATTTTTATAACTCCATGAAAAATAGGTTCATAAAAAAATTCAGTTGCATTGTTTGTTTTTTTTTTCACACCTAAAGAGGAACAAAATCACTCAAGAAAAACTATTGACTAAGGTTCTCATAATTCATGCATGAAAGGGTTAAAATGCAATAACAGAAAATGATATACTGTGTGAAAACTATGAAATACAAAACATTTTTAATGCAGCTAATCTGATGTTTTCTCACATTTGAACATACTCTAATACTAGTTATTACTCACTTCATAGTGATACTATGCAAAAAAAAAAAAAAAATTGTTAAAGAAAATTGTTAATTACAGTCTAATAACAACTGGCAATTGATTTACACTCAAACATGTTAGTGCAGATCAGATTTATCAACAGCAAAGTTAAAGTTATTGTGTGAATGTCAGTGTATGAGATGGTGCATAAGTGTCCACTGTGTTTGGTGATATGCAAATATTTTTATAATATTTAAAAATATTTTTTATTAATATATATTTTATATTTTTATAATATTTTAAAATTAAAAATTCATTTAAAAAAAAAAATTGACCGACTCCTCCCAAAATGTAGGGAGATCTATTCTGCGTCACTGGCAATCTATAAACCCAATTTGGTTTGAATTCAACCAATAGTTTTGCTGCTACAGAGATTTGAAATTACACCCATTATAAGTAAATGGGAAAAAGAAAGATTTTAAAAATTCATAACAAATTTGAACTTTGACCTACTTTTCCCAAATTGTAATCAGATATATGCTGGGTCACTGGCAATCTTTAAACCCAGTTAGTTATGAATTCAAGCTAAAGATTTGCTGCTACAGACGTTTCAAATTCTGACCATTATAAGTAAACGGGAAAAAGAAAGATTTTAAAAATTCATAAAAAAATTGAACTTTGACCTACTTTTCCCAAAATTTTATCAGATCTATTCTGGGTCACTGGCAATCTATAACCCCAATTTGGTATGAATTCGACCAATAGTTTTGCTGCTAGAGACATTTGAAATCTCTCTCATTATAAGTAAATGGAAAAAAAGAAAGACTTTAAAAATTCATAAAAGATTTTAACTTTGACCTACTTTTCCCGAATTGTAATCAGATATATTTGGGGTCACTGGAAATTTATAAACCCAATTTGGTGTGAATTCAAGCTAAAGATTTGCTGCTACAGACATTTGAAATTCCACCCATTATACGTAAATGGGAAAAAGAAAGATTTTAAAAATTCATAAAAAATTTGAACTTTGACCTACTTTTCCCAAAATGTAATCAGATCTATTCTTTGTCATTGACAATCTATAAACCCAATTTGGTATGAATTCAACCAATAGTTTTGCTGCTAAAGTGTTAAATGCTGCCAGTGTTAATTTCTGCAAACCACACATATGTAAACTCCCAGTGTTTCACAACCAAGGATATACATGTATTTCACATCAACAATTCTACATGTGAATATCAATGTTACAGTGTTTAAACCACTTATGGTACTTTTCAGTCACGTTTCTCAAAAATTACGTGTAATTGAGCTGCACAGTTAATCGAAAAGTCAGAATCGCCTGTTCAATTATAGTATCAGATGTGGATAGATTACATATGTGCGCTGATACTGTGTAGAACAATCTAAATGAACACTGCTACTCTGTCTTTTGTGTAATTTCCTTTGTACTAATTTAAACCTGTCCATTTGAGTTGGGGAAAAAAAAAAAAAAACGTGAAAAATTCATGATCAGTAATCTGAATATTAAAATAACTAAACAAATCTAGTTGGGTGGAGGTTTTACATTTCCTAAAACAAGCATTTATATCACTGAGTCCATTTACACGCTTAAATATCCGATCATTTCCAGATTTTTGGAGTTATTACAGCATCATCAACATGAGTGTATGCATGCATGCCAGAGGAAATCCAATAATGGACTGAAACCTGTAAACCATTTTTTTTTAAATTATCACATTTCTGAAGTGCATGTAAATCAATCAGATACAATTATTACAATTATGTAATTACTACCTGTTTTCAGATTTTTATGATGTATTTAACTGTAAAAAAAAAAATCACTTTTTCTGCAGTTTTCTCTGTTTTTGGTATAACAATCCTCAAATGTAGTCTAAGTATGATAATTAAAGTACGTGATCGGTAAATTAGATATCGGAAAATACCTGATTTTCACCAAAAAAGTGCAAAATAGAGAGAATAATATTATGGTAAATGGAGATAAATCACTTAAGAAAAGTTACATAGAGAGAAAAATGAATTTGGGAACTGACACAAAAGTAGCAGTGGGTCTTTATGGGTCAAAGAAAAATGTAGGCATTAGGGATGGGAAGATTATCCGATAGGCGAGTGCACAATCGAAGTGAAGCGATAGAGGAGCTGCGAGTGAATAGATATATCTATATCACAGATGAATATGTACAACAAATAGGGATATATGCATGCAATGTAGGATATGTACAAGGTAGATTAAAAAATACAACATATACAATAAAAGAAAAAGACAACTCAGAATGTGTTTACCGATATGTAAACCTAGCCATCATTTTTTCCTAACCATAACCAAAGTGCTTTTATTGCCTAGACCACAGGTGTCAAACATGCGGCCCGGGGCCCAAATCCGGCCCACCAAAGGGTCCAGTCCGGCCCTTGGGATGAATCTGTGAAATGCAAAAATTACACTAAGATATTAACAATCCTTTTAGTTCAGGTTCCACATTCAGACTAATTCAGTCTTAAGTGGGCAGGACCAGTCAAATACTATCATAATAACATAAATAATGACAACTCCAAATGTTTCTCTTTGTACATGTAAATATTTTCATGTATTTAAAACAAAGATTAATTTTGCAAATAATGTGAATAACCTGAAAAAATATGAACAACCTGAAATGTCTTAAGAGAAGTAAGTATAATTTTAACACGATTCTTCCTGTTACTAAATGTTTTGTGTGTTTGTAGATCCACTGTGATCTGTAAGTTATAATGTACATGTGTAAATAATAAACTGAGGCAGAGTATTGTTAAAATTACACTTATGTTTTTCAGTTTGTTCATGTTATTCACATCTTTTGAAAGGATACTTTGTAGGGCTGGGTATCATAGCCAATTTCCATAATCGATTCGATTTTGATTCATAAGGTTCTGAATTGATTAATCACGATTCAATTCGATTCAATTCAGAGTAATTTAGTGATACCAAAGTACAATTTTGAGTTGTAACCTGATTATTTGAGTACCACAGTCATGCAACACATCAATACTGGTGTCAATATTGATATTAGAAAGGAAATAAATACGACGTTTCAGCAGGAAGTAGCTGAATGTGCTTTTAAATAATGAACGGGACAGAAACATTGCCATGTTTGTACAGTGGATCAGAACGGACTTGTTTGTCACCTTTATTCTGTTTTATGGCTGGAGGCTTCTACTCACTGGGGGTGGGGGTGGGGTGTGCGCGCTCCGTTGGGGCGCGGGGGGGGGTAGCGGTCAGACATTGTGGCTTTACTATTCCTCTAACTCCATACTCAGCCATAGGTGATAGTATGGATCCAAGTTATTATTCCAAGAACAACCGGGTTCCGCAACTCGCCGGGCGGCCACTTCCTTCACACTGCGGGTTCGAGTTTGAGGCCGGGTGGAGGGGGAGGAGGGGTTTTCCTCACCCTTCCTCCACGTCTTTTCCGCGTCAGAGCTGTCGTGAGTGAGACCGAGTCTTCCCCAGGGGTTCGCAAGACGGAGCCGCCCGCGGTTCCGCGTACTCCCGGTCCTTCTCTGAAAAATCGATTTCATCCACTATTAATCGATTACGCAAAATTAACCCATAAGGACCCAGTGTGACATTTGTGGCAGTTCTCAAATAAATTTTTCTCTATATTTAACCATCTTTAAGTGGTTTATCACCATTTATTGTAATATTATCTTCTGTATTTTTTTTTTCCCAGTGAAAATCAGGTATTTTCCAAAATTTTTATTTACTAATCATGTAGATGTTCATAAAAACTCAAAGTAAAGTTGTGGATTATTCTATCAAAAATACAAAAAACTGAAGAAAAACTGACTTTTTCAGCAAAATCCATCATTAACTGAACATAAACCAAGTGTCTCCATCCACTGTCATTGATCCAACTCCATGGGTTTTACTGGTGAATCAATGTTGTAGAAGATGACGGTGTTTCCACGTTCACTACGAAGCCTCTGAACGTCCAAATGGGGTTGACATATCATAACATAATAATTTATACATTTTACTGGTCCGGCCCACTTCAGATCAAATTTAGTTGAATGTGGCCCCTGAACTAAAATGAGTTTGACACCCCTGGACTAGACTTAAAGGTCCCATATTATGCTATTTTTCAGTCACATCATATAGGTCTCAGAAGCCCAAAAACATAGTATTTAAGTTTGTTCGCCCCAAAATCATCCTTTGTTTGGAGTTTCAGCGGTCGAAAAAGTCTCTCTCACCAGCCCTCCTCAGAACAGGCTGTTTCTGGGCCTGCTTCCGGGTATGCAAATGAACGCATCTGTCCACTCCCCCTCCCCTCTCTGGGAGAGGACGTGGCTTATGCTAGCGGTACTACGCGCTGTCTGAAATGCCCCTCTCTCGTCTACAATACACATGTCTCAGACAGAACGTCTTTCCAAACACTGGCTTTCTTTGCCTTGAGGCGTGATTGAGCCCCGACGGAAAACGGCGGTGTTGTGTCGGGTTTGTGGACCTGACACGGAAAGACGCCTGCCGCCACTAATGCAGGCAGCTACTAACAAGCTTGATGCTAACTACAGTCTACTCTCGTTATACCTCCAACTTTCATTCACGGCCAAATTGGCGGTATAGCGAAAATGGCGGTATAGTGAAAATGGCGTTACAACGGGTTGCGTCCATAATGTGCATGTCTTTACTATATGATGTCTATGCTGCCTCCATTAACCCGTTCTAATTGCGTTTCTAAATAAATCTTGATTCTGTTATGTTGTAAGGGATCATTTAAAGTGGGGAAACATTTTAAGCATTATTATACCGTGTCGGGAAATGACACCCCATCATCTTGAGGCTTTGGCTTAATCCCACGTCCTCTTCCCGACATCCTGACCTACTGAGTGTTCTGCGATAAATGAACGATGGCCGTTCCGTAGACCTACTTGTAGCTTATCGCGATCAGCGTCTGGCGCGTTTGTTTCAGTGCATTGTTAAAATTTATGTGTACTCGATGGCAATCACGCTGGCGGTATAACGGTCGGGAAATCAATGGTATAAGTGTTGTTTGTGCATGGAACTGGGCTGGCGGATGGCGATAGGCGGAAATGGCGGTAGCTAATGGAATAATGCATTGGGGATTTTTGTGCAATGGTTTTGGTCGGCGGTGAGCGAAAATGGCGGTATAACGGCGGGCGGTTTAATGAGAGTAGACTGTATACTGATGCCAACCACAAAAGGCCCGTGTTCAAAGTAGTTCTGTTGAATGTCTCTTGATATTATCAGCTCTTGCATGTTAACGGGGACGCAAACGTTAGCAGCAGTAACCGAGCTATGTTAGCTGCCATGCTAACGTTAGATGTACACATCAACAACCACCAGCTTATCCGTAATGTAGGGTTATGCAGTAAAGATACAAAAAAAGGATAAGAACTTACATCTCCCACACTTGTACTTGGGTCACGAAGCATTGGTACTGCGTCCTTCTTGATTCGGAGTCTTTGTGCTAAGCTGGAGCTGTGTGGGCCCATGTTAAAAAAACACTCGTCCGTGAAATGCCGGGCACACACATACAAGCATTTCGGAATGTTGTTTGGTACATGACCATCAAAGATATAATCCAGCCACTTTTTACGGAGAGGCTCAGCAGTGGGGAGCAAAAATAAACTTTCGTGTTGGTGTGTGCAGCCAACAACACCACAACTTGCGTGTTTCACCTTCGCCATGTTTGTTGTCCAAGAGGTACTTTGCCAGGGCGGGGCTCACCTTTTCATGCAGGGTGGGGGCACAGTCAGGGGGAGGAGTTAAATCCGTTTATGTCGTTATAAGCCAGGGGTGCCCAATCCTGGTCCTCGAGGGCCGGTATCCTGCATGTTTTAGGTGTGTCCCTCTTCCAACACACCTGATTCAAATGATAAGCCTATCATCAAGCTCTGCAGAAGCTTGATAACGGCTGTCAGGTGTGCTGGAAGAGGGAAACATATAAAACATGCAGGATAGCGGCCCTTGAGGACCAGGATTGGACACCCCTGTCATAAGCGGACCCAACTCAAACTCAGCCGTTTGAGCAGGCATTTTCACAAAATGTGGTGTAGCAAGGCAGGGAGGAAACAGACAGTTTTCAAATTTGAACCTCATAATGAGGCTACTGCAACACACACTACTGTAAGAAAACTTTCACAAAGTGAGATTTGCATAATATGGGACCTTTAAAATATGCCAGAGTCAGGACTTCAACTCCGGCCTCTGGTGGTACAGTCCAGTTCACACCAACCATCTCCAGCACAAATCTAGTGGATCCTTCACTGACAGATCACATTGAGAATATATGTATGTGTGATTTGCAGAAATGTACAATGGCGATTCATTCTGGCGACTGGGTTGAGTTATTTATGCTTTTAAACGTTCCTTCCAGATTGATTCAGTCTGTATGGCCAAATACTACATAGATCTAATGTCTGCTAAATTAAATTCTGTCTCCACAGTCTTAAGTGGTTAAGTAATAGAAGTCCCCCGCTCTTGAAATTGTGTGATTTATGGGTAGTAGTAATGTGGTTATCGTTCTCCTGATTCACATCTTCAATATTTGGATTGTTCATTGTCCTTGTCGGTCATCTTCATCCGTGTACTGTCAGTGACTAGCGCCTGAGAACAGATTATTGATGTCACTGTCATGAGGCGGTCACCTCAGAGCGCTCCAAGCCATGAGTACTCTTCACTGAACAGGTTTTTAATCAAAATAATGTGTGTCAAACACAGCTGAAACCCGTTAGCAGCGTGAGGCTGCATCCAAAAAACAGGAGTAAACAAACATAGGTAATTATGTCTCTCCCTGTAGCGTATGAACCAAAAAAGAATTAAAAAAAAAAAAAATCACTGAAAAAAGTGAGGTAGAAGTTTCCAGGTTGGTGAGGATGTGGTTAATTTGTAGTTTACTTGCAGACATAATTTGGTTGGGACATGAAATTATTAATTTTTTAAATCTTAAGCTTAAAATGGTCTGGACGTTTTTTCTTATTTTTACTATAAAAAGGTTAGAAAATGTGTTTTTTGTTTTTTTTGTTTTTTTTGCTCAGTTTACTCAGTTCTTGTGGGTGTTGCAGATTATTGTCGGTTATTGTTATCATTAAAATTATCATTATTGTCACTATTATTGTTGATATTTTCTTGTGTGAGGGTCTTCTTTTTTTCTCCCCCCTATATATACTATAAAAAGGTTAGAAAATGTGCTTTTTTTTTTTTTTTTTTTTTTTTTTTTGCTCAGTTTACTCAGTTCTTGTGGGTGTTGCAGATTTTTGTCAGTTATTGTTATCATTAAAATTATCATTATTGTCACTATTATTGTTGATATTTTCTTGTGTGAGGGTCCTCTTTTTTTTTTTTTTCCTGCCCTCTATATATATATATATATATATATATATATATATATATATATATATATATATATATATATATATATATATATATATACTATAAAAAGGTTAGAAAATGTGCTTTCTTTTTTTTTTTTGCTCAGTTTACTCAGTTCTTGTGGGTGTTGCAGATTATTGTTGGTTATTGTTATCATTAAAATTATCATTATTGTCACTATTATTGTTGATATTTTCTTGTGTGAGGGTCTTCTTTTTTCCTCCCCCCTATATATACTATACAAAGGTTAGAAAGGTTAGAAAATGTCCTTCTTTTTTTTTTTTTTGCTCAGTTTACTCAGTTCTTGTGGGTGTTGCAGATTATTGTCGGTTATTGTTATCATTAAAATTATCATTATTGTCACTATTATTGTTGATATTTTCTTGTGTGAGGGTCTTCTTTTTTTCTCCCCCCTATATATACTATAAAAAGGTTAGAAAATGTGCTTTTTTTTTTTTTTTTTTTTTTTGCTCAGTTTACTCAGTTCTTGTGGGTGTTGCAGATTTTTGTTGGTTATTGTTATCATTAAAATTATCATTATTGTCACTATTATTGTTGATATTTTCTTGTGTGAGGGTCTTCTCCTTTTTTCTCCCCCCTATATATACTATAAAAAGGTTAGAAAATGTGCTTTTTTTTTTTTTTGCTCAGTTTACTCAGTTCTTGTGGGTGTTGCAGATTATTGTTTGTTATCGTTATCATTATAATTATCATTATTGTTGTTATTGTCACTATTGTTGATATTTTCTTGTGTGAGAGTCTTCTTTTTTTTCCTCCTTAGCTCTCTTTGTCTTTCTCCTCCCTTTCCTCTCTTTTCCCGTTTCTTCCTGTCAAGTCCGGCATCAAAATGTGGTTCAACAAAAACCAAAAATCAAAACAGTAGAATATGAAGGGGAGCCTTATATACTTTATGAAGTTCCCCTTGGCAAAGCAAATTTGTTGAGCACAACAAGGCAGCCAGACCACCATTCTGCTGTTATGATGCTGGACAAGTTAAAATAAATAAATAAAAAAATTTAAAAAAAGAAAGAAAATATGCTTTGGGTGAGTCCGTTTGCCTATTTTTTCAGACCACTTTTTTTTTCCAGGTCTTACAAATCAAGCAATCATTTACTATTTCCTGCATGTTATAATTCTGCTAAAACGACTTCATTTCCACCTTCTAGTTCAGGTGTGACTGAAATTACTGTAATGACCCAATAAAACCTATAAAGAGCAATGTCTCAGGTTTTAGAAACTGTTGGAGTTTTTCCAATTGCACAAACAGTGACAGCTCCAGCCATCCAAACTGCATATGCACAGGGTGTGTCAGCCAAGACACGTCAGGTTTTAAAGAGTTAACTCATGTTCCAAAGCTGTTTTTAAAATTCCAATTTCAGATTTTGTGAATACTAACTGCTTCTTATTGAAACAAAAGGATAAAGCTGCTGTACAGACTCTACACAGATCCCAGAGGGAACCCGGAAACACTGATTGACACTGTTGCCACAATGAGGCAGATAAAGTAAAAATAAGAACGAACATGAACGCATGCATGAATGACTGACTGAATATCTAATTGAGTTAGTTGCTCAATCTCCCCGCACAAAAAAAAAAAGAAAAAAAAAAGTGACTCTAAGCTACTTGAAGTGTTGTCCCGAAATCCTTTTCTAGGCAGTTGCACACCACTTCACCGTTTAATTAACGCTACTCTTATGAGTCTCATGAGTGTCGTACGATCTTAGCGTGATCCTAACGACCTGGATCCACCTGCAGAGGTTTAATGTCTGGGAACGTTTCATCTTTCAGCACAACTCTTAAACCCTCACACATAGTTTAGAACAGGGGCCGGCAACCTCAAACACTCAAAAGAGCCATTTGGACCGTTTCCCATAGAGAAGAAAACACCAGAAACCACAAAACAATTCTGGCAACTAAAATGAACATAAGACTGCATATACTGTTTTTTTCTACATTAATGCTATGTATATATATATCAGCTAAAATGTGCTTAGAGGTCTTATTTCTGTCTTTGTGCATAAGAAATCAATATAAGTGAATTCCCAAAGGAACTTTGTGTTGGTAAATGCAAGTTATGCAAATTTACAGGATTTCAGTTCTGTTGTAACATGTTGATGCTCATATGAACTATGTTTTCAGCTCAAAAATGTCCAATTTCATCACAATTAATGCTATATTTTCATGTCACAAATGGCCAAGTTATATTTGAACTGAATTTACCTGAAAAACAAATATTCTATTCTTTTAGATTCCCCAATTTTTCCTACAAGATTCTATCCTACATATCACATGTTTTATTTTTACAGGTTCAATATGGAGTATGGTGCTGATCCATCCTGCTTATGTTACGCCGATACATACATTAAGAATGTCACACGTCACTTTTTAAATCAACAGTTTTCTAATAATAAGCATTTTTATAAAGAAATAACAATTCTATATTGTTATTTCCTCTTTAGTATGATGATAAACTATACAATAAATAATTCTGATCCTAGTTTTTGCACAGGGATCATTAGTGTAAATGGTGACATGGCTGCCGAGCATCAGTATGATGGGATCTGTAACAACCATGTCACATCCGTCCACTGACACATTTTGTGTTTTTGTTAAGTTGTTTTAAATCCACAATACTAACATTTATGAATAAGAGGATAATTAGCAATAGTAAGTCTATAAGTTTATTCCTAATAAAGTACTGGTCAGAGCATCATGGGTAATGTCACGCCCGTCCACCAGCAAAAGTTTTCACATACACGTGCTATTCAAAATCCAATATTTCTGAAAATATAGTTTCCACTGTCAGATAATATCAGTAGTCTGTGCACAAATGGATTAGCATTATTTCAACACAGTTCTATGCATTTCTTACAACTTTTTTTTGGACAAAATTGACCCCCTAAGTAAATTTTAGCCGATCTATATATATATATATATATACAAAGAGTCAGCCAAAATAATGTATACACACACCATGCAGAGCATTTGATGATCATTCGTGTTTTTGTGTCTTGCAGCACATTTTTTCATTTGCACCACATTCCTCTTTTTGTACCTCGTTTAGACTTGTGTTTGAGTTTGTGAATTTGCATCATTTCCGTACTTGCAGCTGTTTTCTCTAACTGAGACGCATTGGGCCGTTGCAGTGTGTTTGGCCCTTGTCGGCCACCATAGTTACGTTCATGACCAACACGTCACTAATCAGAATACAGGCTTTAACCTCGTCTACTAACAAATGGAACTGACGGATTAATGCCTTTGCCATTATCTTATTGAGCGACAAAAAATGCAATATGTTTTACTTTAATGTTAAAAGATCGCCATAATCTTCAAATCTAGAATTACATAAAAAAAAAAAAATAATAAAAAAAAAAAAAACTGAAATACAATTAATTAAAATGAAATACTTATTATTCATGTACCCAAAACCACAGGGGGGCTGCAGCAGAAGGATGAAAGAACCACATGCGGCTCCAGAGCCGCGGGTTGCTGACCCCTGGTTTAGAGACTAAAATACAATTCAGTTACAGATTTAATCCTACATCTTCATTAACTGTGTTTCTATATTGATTTATTTCAAGTACTGTTATTATGGTATGTTTAAGTCAGTACTGATACCTCAAAGCTGTTGCAAAAACAACACGTTATTTCAGACTGAAGGTACAGTATGTTTAAGTTTTAGGAATGCATGTGTTGGTCTAGATTGAGAATAATAAAATAGATGTGACGTTTTATTAAATTCTATTAGAACTGTAGGTTATATTTCTGACAGTGGTGGCAGGTGAAACCCCCTTGATTTCTGTAAACAGTTCCGTATATGTTGTTCAATCTTTAATTAAGTTGTATCAGAGTGTCCTTTAAGTGAGTATATGAGCCCCATCTGGGCAAACCAGATCATCCTTTGGAGGATAATGTATATCCACTGTGGTTACCTGAATGCAATTGCTGTGAAATTGAAGATACTGAAGGAGAATGGTCACTACGAGGACGAACAAACTTTTCATTTTTGGGACTCGTTTGTCTTATGGGCTGATGAAGTGCATGTTTTGGACTCAAAACAAAAACTGGAATGACATTTGTCTTTTTTTTTTTTTTTTACCAATGTCGATCTGCTAGTGAAATTACCTGTTCATTCCAAATAAAGATACAAAAAAAAAAAAAAGAGCTGTACGTTACTGATCTTACAGCATGTAAAACAGAGTGAAATCTTCCATAGAGCATTTTAGTGTTAGTGTTAGCAACATTTAACTAATAGACTTTCAGCAGATGAACACATTTTAAAACGAGGCTTATATCCCCAAAAATCACCCCCAATCCTCTGCTATCTATAAATCTAGCCACGATAATTGTTAGACAGTTGATATGAACTCAGTTTGAGCTACATCGACCTGATAGTAGCAGAATAATGGTCAGAGAACCAATTTTTCCACCTAGTGAATGAAAATGGCACCATATGAAGTCTGGATGGTCGCCAGAACATGGACATTAGTAAGACGATCAATATGAACCAAATTGTGTCTCAATCAGCCTGTTATTGCTTGATTTGTCCAAAAACCTGATTTTCAGCTAAAGCGCCCCCGTTTGGACGACTTATAATACTCATACAGAAGATGAAATCAACAGGGTTCTTCCACTAGGGGTCCCCTATGTTGATTATCAAAGGAGAAGAAATCCAACCAAATCTGTCTTAGTTATTGTGTTAATACAAAAGATATCAGCGAAAAACCATTATATCCCTGAAACTTGATTTTGGGGATATAATTATAACCTCCACCAAGAAGGTTATGTTTTTGTTGGTGTTAGTTTGTCTGTCTGTTAGCAAGATAACTCAAAAAATTATGGGCGGATTTGGATGAAAATTTCAGGAAATGTTGAGACTGGCACAAGAAACGAATGATTAAATTTTGGTGGTGATCGGGGGGGGGGGGGGGGGGGGGGGGGGTTCACTGATCTGCCTTGGCGGAGGTCTGAGCTCTCCAAGTGCTTTTCTAGAAAAGACAGCGTAGACAAGACAGATCTGTGCCCCCCCCCCCCACACACACACACACACCACCACCCCCCCCATATGTACAGACAAAAGGCGTATAAACTATTATCACAGGCAGTCGTGTTTCACTAGTTTCCCCAAAGGTACAATAACTGACTGATTACCACCAAAATTCATTTAATTTTTGAGGCAGATAAAGAGATAAACAAACAAACGCAGGTGAAAACATAACCTCTCTAATGGAGTTAGAAATAAACAGTCTCCAAAAATTATTATGTTTCGTGAAAATATTCAACACAATATGTAATGAAGTTGAAAGGTGCAGTGTCTAAAATTTTCCTTGTAATAGTATTCATTTTCAAAAGAAACAAAACACTGTGAAATACGCAACATACATGAGTGATAAATGTGTAATTATTATTGGATTCAAATTCTTTGTTTTTTCAATACTCTTATATATTATGTGGACTTGGACTCTGATGAACACAGCACAGTGTAATATAATGTAATCACAGAGATGAAGATTTTATCTAGGGCAGGAGTCTCAAACTCCTGGGCCACATTCAGCCCGATTTGATCTGCAGTGGGCCGGACCAGTAAAATAATAACATAATAACCTATAAATAATGACCACTCCAAATTGTTGTCTTTGTTTTAGTGCAAAAAGCCCCCATTAAATTATGAAAATACTTACTTTTTTAGAAACTATTCAAATAAAAAGGATGGGAATAACCTGAAAAAACTGAAATTTCTTAAGAAAAATAAGTGCAATTTTAACAATATTATGCCACAACTGATCATTCATACATGTGCATTATGGATCAGATCTGCAGACACTAAACACTTAGTAACAGGCAGAAAATAGTTAAAATTGTGCTTAATTTTCTTTAGACATTTCAGGTTGTTCATATTTGTTCAGATTATTCACATTTTATTGTTACAGGATAGTTTGTAAATGTAAATATTTTCAAAATTTAATGTTATTTTTTGCACTAAAACAAAGACAAAAATTTGAAGTTGTCATTATTTATAGGTATAGTGTCATATTTTTTCCACATCAAAGCTGAGAAGAAAATATGGAGTCATTCTTTTTTGTGGATTATTCTGCTGTTATTATTTGACTGTAGATCATATTGGTTTGTATGTAGAACCTGAACTAAAATGAGTTCCACAGCCTTGACGGTGGAATTTTTGCACTTTGCAAATTCATCCCACAGACTGCATTGGAACCTTTGGCGGGCCGCATTTTGCCCACGGGCCACGTGTTTGAGACCCCTGATGTAGGAGTGCACCTACATGTTATGTAGGTACACTCGCCTAAAACTGGACTTTAAAAGTACAAGTAAAAGTGTTAGCTCGACTGAAATCAAAGTTCTAGTAGTTGAACTAGTTGGACCCAGATAATGTGATTTAAAGTCGATCTACTGTGTGTAAACAGACCAGTTGGACTGGAACAGGACAAGATGTTCTGCACCAAATCTTGGCCAGGAAGTCGAACATCATGCATCTGAGCTTTACAAAAAGTCAAGTGGACATAAAGTGTGCAATGGAAAAATGTGCAACTTTGGCCACAGTCGTTAAACTCTGGGTTACTAACAGAGGTGGGTAGTAACATTACATTTACTCCGTTACATTTACTTAAGTAACTTATTACATAAATTGTACAGGGTGGGGAAGCAAAATGTACAATATTTTGAGGCAGGGATTGAAAGACAGTGTATGACCAATTAGTTTATTGAAAGTCATGAGAATTTATTTGCCACAAGAAAATGTACATAATAGAAAATGTTTTTATTCTATGTGTCCTCCTTCTTTCTCAATAACTGCCTTCACACACTTCCTGAAACTTGCACAAGTGTTCCTCAAATATTCAGGTGACAACTTCTCCCATTCTTCTTTAATAGTATCTTCCAGACTTTCTCGTAATAGTTTTGCTCATAGTCATTCTCTTCTTTCCATTATAAACAGTCTTTATGGACACTCCAACTATTTTTGAAATCTCCTTTGGTGTGACGAGTGCATTCAGCAAATCACACACTCTTTGACGTTTGCTTCCTGATTACTCATATGGGCAAAAGTTTCTGAAAAGGTATGGATAATAGTGTTAGGTATGATTATGACATCAATATATGTTTGGTTTCAAAACAATTGACGTAGTGCCTGCTGAGAAAAAACAAGTAAATGTTCATTGTAAATTTTGCTTCCCCACCCTGTACTTTTAAGGGTACTTTTAATATGACATACTTTTTACTTTTACTCGAGTATATTTATGAAGAAGAAATGCTACTTCTGCTCCATTACAATGGTGCACATTCTACTTGTTACTTTTATTTTTGGTCATTTGTTAATGCACGAACCATTTGCTTTGTTTTGTTAGAAAGATTTCCACCAAAAACTCATAAGACTCACATGAGTTAAAGAAATTTGACAGAAGGGGAAGATATGTTTAAAGATATGTAGGCTAACTCGTAAAAATAAATAGAAAACCATGCACAGTATCTGCCTCCATAAGAACAGACTAGAAATATTAAAGTGATGGAACCAACAATGATTATTGTGAGGTATTTGTAACTAGCTGTAATGTTCCCATATATATTTTCTATATTTTGTTTTAACATTTCATTCATTAATTGCTGAATTTAAAAGAACAATAAATATGATGTTACTCAGGAAGTACTCAGTACTTGAGTAAATTTTTCATTAAGTACTTTTTTTTAACTTTTACTGGAGTAATTATTTGGAGGACTACTTTTTACTTGTAGTTGAGTGATATGTTTCTAAAGTAACAGTACTTTTACTTGAGTCTAATTTTTGGCTACTCTACCCACCTCTGGTTACTAACCTGCTATGTTGTTATTAACAGTGTTGTGTAATTCATTACAGATTACTTGTTACTTACCTTAATTCCTTACCTTACAATATAACTGTCTCAGAATTGTAATGCGTTACATGACTCCTGTTTTACTTTTGAGTTGCATCCAGATGCTCGTCATAAATGGCAGTAGAACCCCCCCCCCCCCCCACCCCCCCAACCCCAATACAAGAGATAGGAGAGCTTTGGGACCCACAAATTTGCGCCCTAAGTACATGTGGACTGATAGCTCAGTAAGTAACGCTACGGTCTACGGTGTTTGAATCCAGCAGGAACACTTGCATATTTTTCAGGGGGCGTGGCACTGAGAATGCCGGTAGATAAATCTGCAACTGATAAAGAATTGTAACTAGTCATAGAAACGTTAGCTTACCTTGTCATTGCTGATCATAGGGGTCATGCTAATGCTAACTAGCTTCTTAAAGCAGGGTTAGGGTTAGTAATGAGCATACGTCCACGTGGACAATGGACTGTCTTCTGTCGTCCTCACCCATTGGCTGAACACCAACAGGAAGTAGAACTTTACATACACATTTTTTGGATTCCTTAAGGTCTTACCGTCTTGATGTTTTGTTTTTTTTTTTGCTTTTTTCATTTTAAGAATTACATTTTTGGCGAAAAGTGTGTTGTAACGCAAGTGCTACTGAACATGTACCGAGTAAAATAGTACTGAAAATTGATTAGTAATGACTTACACTACTGTGTTACAGCAAAAAGTAATCTGTTACTTTTGTAATGCACTGAAATAGGGCTGGGTATCATTGCCAATTTCCTTAACTGATTTGATTTCGATTCATAAGGTTTTGTATTGATTAATTGTGTTTCGATTTGATTTGATTCAGTATTAATTGATTGATTCAGATTCATTTAGTGATACCAAAGTACAATTTTGAGTTGTAACTTGATTATTTGACTACTGCAGTCATGCAACACAGAATCAATATTGATATTAGAAAGGAAATAAATGTGACATTTCAGTAGTAAACAGCTGAATCTGCTGTTAAAGAATGATCAGGACAGAAACATGTCCATGTTTCTCCAGTGGCTCAGAACAGACTCCTTCGTCATCTTTATTCTGTTTTATGGCTGGTGCTTCCAGCCTTAAGGCACATTACCATCACCCTGGGGCACCACTACCAATTTGCCCCCCCTGAAACATAATCAAGTTGGGCCACTGGTACAAGAAACTCACTGGAGGGGGAGGGTGGGCAGAGCTTTGTGATTTCCGCTTTACTATTCCTCTAACTCCGCACTCAGCCACAGGTGATCGCAGTTAATATTTCTAGAATGACTGGCTTCCGCGACCTGCCTCCATTGGCCAGTTCCTTCGCAGTACAAGTTCGAGTTTGAGGCTGCGAGGACCTCAAACAGAGGGGTTTTCCCCACCCTTCCTCCACGTCCCTCCCGCACCAGAACTGTTGCAAGCATGACCAAGACCAAGACTCCACGAGGGGTCGTGAGACGGAGCCGGCCGCGCTTCTGCATCAGCGGTTTCCGGGTCATTTACTCGCGGTCCTGCTCTGAAAAATTGATCTCATCCACCATTAACCCTTTCATGTATACTGGTCACTACAGTGGACAGCTGTTCTACAGCTGTTCTCATATATTCATGGATTTTTTTTTTTTTTTTTTTACACGTCTTTATTAAAGTTGTAACACATTACATATATTTTCTGACATGAATTAGTAACATTGTGTAGATCTCCCCTGAGCGTACCCCCCCCCATTAGTTTTCACACAATTTATCAGTAAATACATGTTTCTTTGCTTCAAAAACTAAATGCATGGTGTCCAGCTGAGTGGACATTTTTGCAACTTCATGAAAATTAGGTTAATAAGAATTATTATTTTTTAATAATTTTTTTTTTTTAAATGTATTTTGTAACATTTTTTTTAAAAAAATATTTTATTTATTTTCATAAGAAATTTTTCAATCACATTGTTTTTTTCATGATTAAAGAGAAATGAAAACACTCAGGGAAAAAAATTTGATTAAGGTTCTCATAATTTGTGCATGAAAGGGTTAATCAATTATGCAAAATTAAAAAGAAATCGATCCAAAATTGATCAAATTGATTTTTTTACTCAGCCCTACACTGAAAGAGTGCCTATTGCCCCTTATTGTAGTGAAGGAGACATACATTCAACAATGACTCATTAGTCCAATTCAGTGTTTTATCGGAGTCATAACTGTAGCTTAATAAAGCTGTTCATATAAACATAATCAATGTTGCAGATCAAAAAATGACATTTACACATAGTGTTCAAAATAATGTTCTAGCGTTACCCTTTACATTCAAATGTCACTTTGACAATCATCATTATATGATGACTTGGAAGTGGGAGTATGTAGCCTTACAGGTGTAACTTCAAGAGCGTAGAAGATAGTGAATAAAAAAAACACAAGTTAAGAGTTGAAGGTTACTTCAGTTACTTTAGTTTGCAGCTGAATACCAGAAAAAAAAAAAAAAAAACGTTTATGTCACTTCTTCAAAATGATCCCAATGGAATTGTCGTCTATTTTTGGAAGGTGATAAAGTACATATTAACACAGTGGAAGATGACTTCAAGGACGCACATTAAAAAAAGAAAACGATAAAAAATAACAGTAGTTTGACCTGATTTAAGTGCATGATTAGAGACCGTTTAGCCTTGTCTGTTACATAACTACAGAATATTTGAATTTTTTATGATTTCATGGTTTTAACATTCACTGAGGACGCCAAGGACATGATAACATTGAATACATTCATCGGCAATAAGTGATGTAGACCTAAATACATAATTTACACCATTTGTAATAAATGTGGCTCGATGTGTTAATATGAGTCAGTAAATCATAAGGACAGAGAAGTCACTGTGTAACAGACTGACCCATTTCTTATACAGTATAAATAAATGTCTTTACTTTAGTCTCAGAAAAACAGGTTTAAGGCATTTTAACAAACTGCCTTTTTGAGTCTTTTTTGATATGAAAGCCAACCGGGAGCGGCTGCAAGACAGATGGAAAGCAGCCACTTTGGAAAGGCCTGTCGTCTTTGTTGGCAGAATGGAGCGCTTCATAAACTTTAGAACATTTTAACTTTTTAGAAGAGTCCACACACAGATTGGACTCATGGGCTGACAAATCACACAGAAGAAGTGTTGGAAGTTTCACTAAATGTACTTGTTTTGCAGGTGTATGAAGTCTCTGTACAGTAGATAAAGCCACCTCCCCCATAAAATTATCCATCAAAAAATGTGATTGGTAAAAACTGTAGAAAGCTCGAAAGAAAATTGAGTTAACATTCCTAGGTCACGGTTCCAGTGTGACAAAACTCGTCTTACTTAATTTGAACTACCAAGAGAAGAAAAAAACAAATCACTAAACTAAATTATTGTGACCTGTTTTGAGACGGATAGGGCACAGAAGTTTATTTCTTTCTGAAACTACCTCCGCACTGATTGTTTTTCTGTCTTTTTCCGCTTAAAGCACCGTGATTGTATACATTCTAAGTCCTTCAATAACAGCGTTTTCTCTGTAGAAAATCACATGTTCTTCCAAGTTCAAGCTCTGTAGGAAAGTTAGAGCTTGATGTTGTGGCAGAGGTAGACAGTAGTTCTGAATCTGCAGTAGATACATGCTTATCAATAGTGATTGGCCGATTCACGCACGAATCATTGAAAATCTTTTTTTTTTAATAACCTTTATTGAATTAACACCAAGTGACAAAGAGATGTATGGACAGTGTTATACAATATTTACAGTACATCATCATAATGTGGGGGGGGTGTTAAGATATATGGCATGTAATATACAAAAGAAACACATGTCAGTCAGTAATAAAAATCTATGTCCTTTCCTGGTTGTGCAAATATTCTGTGTGGTGGAGTTTGTAAGATGTGTATGTGGTGTGACTGTTGTGATGTGGACTTCTCAAGAAAAATAAAAAATAAAAAAATAAATAAATAAATAAAAATCAAATTAAAAAAGGAAAAAAAAAAAAAATTAAAGTCAGGGATAGGACCACATACAGGGGTTGGACAAAATAATGGAAACACCTTAAAAAATCAACAAAATATAATTTAATACGGTGTAGGTACACCTTTTGCGGCAATTACAGCCTCAATTCTCCGAGGTATTGATTCATACAACTTGTGAATTGTTTCCAAAGGAATTTTAAGCCATTCTTCAGTTAGAATACCCTCCAACTCTTTCAGAGACGATGGTGGTGGAAATCGACGTCTTACTTGAATCTCTAAAACTGACCATAAATGCTCAATAATGTTGAGGTCTGGGGACTGTGCCGGCCATACGAGATGCTCAACTTCATTAGAATGTTCCTCATGCCATTCTTTAACAATTCTAGTTGTATGGATTGGGGCATTATCATCTTGAGGTGAAGGTGTTTCCATTATTTTGTCCAACCCCTGTACAATCATTAGGTAGCTGAAACTAAGTGAGATGAGGAGAAAGGAAAAGGAGAGAGAGAGAGAGACAAAAAAGAAAGAGAATAAAAAAGGGAGAGAAATGAGTGGTTAATAAAAATAAATAAGTGAATACATGAAAATAACCAAATGAGATTCAAAGTACAATTTATCGACATTTAATGCCATTTCCCCCGCTGCCTCACCTCGCCATCACAGCACTGCTCCAACTTTATTTATTTAACCTATTTATTTTTTAATTATATTTATATATTTGTTTATTATTGCTTTTTCAATGGTGAAAATAAACTCCCGGCTTATGTTGGGAAATGTTTGTGTGAAAGTGTCTGTACTTGTACTGTGCATTAAAAACACACAAGGTTGTTTGTTCTCACTCCTTGCTTACCCTCCCTCCTCTTTGTGTGTGTATTATTTTTTGCTACATGTACGGGTGCCATTTATTTATTATCATTATCATTTATTATTATCATTGAAAATAATCAATTCATTTAAGTGAAGGAGTTGAGTCGATTCGCGAACACAACTGAATCGATTCAGCAGCACCTTGCTAATATTATTGTCTATTATCACATAAACTAGTCAGAATCAGTCATTAAGTCGGAGGCGGGAGTGCTGTGTGATGCACTTTACAGCAGGTAGTTTCAACAGTAAGATCGCAAGACTAGTTGCTAGCAGACAGACCGAGCCGAGGTAGTGAATCGCTGAATGAAAGAGCGACTGAGTAGGTTTGAGTCGCTGAATCGACTCACTGAATCATTCACGAATCACTGACTTGCTGAGCCTATTGAATCGCTGAAAGAGACTACATACCCCTACCGCAAGAAAACAGAACAGAAGCCATTTTAGATCATGAACAAACAAGGCGAATGTAGCGATCTGAGGTCCACTATTTTTGTAACGTTTAAAATAATAAAGGTTAATAGCAAGAAAACACTCTAACCAAATTAAATTAAACACATGCAGTACAAAGTTGTTGTAAGCAACATAAAGTAGATAGTAGGCCTGTAACGGTACACAAAATTTTCGGTTCGATACGTTTTCGGTTTTCAAAGCCACGGTTCAGTTTTTTTGGTTCGGTACGAGAAGAAAGAAAACCCCCCAAAATGTCTATTAATGCATTTTGGAATTTTAAAAAAATTTTCCCCCAATTTTTGGACACAATAGAATATAGAAAAACAGGAATAATATAATTCTGCTGCTACAAATCAACTAGAAAATAAAATAAATTATTAATATTACTAAATGTATTTTAAACATTAGTTTTGCACTTTTCCCTGAAAGGTAGTTTCGAACAAACAAGAAAAATCTAATCACAGTTCTGTCAGTTCACATTCTGCATAAAAATAACAAAAAAATTCCACATGAAGTGCAACATTAACAAGAGGGTAAAGTGGTATTGTGTTTAAACAAACTGAAGAGAAATATGACAACACAATGAAATTTTTTATTTTAGGACAGAGAACAAACTGTGTTGTGTGCCTGTGTGCACGGGGGATTTTTTTTTTTTTTAAACTTTGTCGGAGCCGGGGGGTAGGGGGGGCGTGCAGTTATATACCTGGGGGTATGGTCCATAACTAACGTAACGAATGCTGTCGTGAAACGAAAGTGAAACTTTACATACTTTCAACGTTCTGTTTATTCCTCTATTATACAGCATGCGTGATAGACAGACAGACAGACAGACAGACAGACAGACAGACAGAGCTAGTGTAAGTGTTTTAGAACTACCGTAGTTCCTAGGGGCCAAACAACGTCCGTCCTATTACCGTCTCTTTCCTCGTTGTTGTCTTTCACCTGAACCTGAACTGATCCAAACTGGACTGTACTGATGGTGGAGGGTCTTCAGTCTCTTCCTTCCAGGTTCACATCATATTTGTTGTTTTTTTTTAACCTTATATCAGCTGCTATTTCATATTTTGGGTCAATGTGTGCGTCCTTCCATATGTCCGTGTGAAACTTGCGCGGATTTAAAGTTCCGCATCGAACAATGTCTTTCATTCCTTTTTCTTTTTCTCAACAAACTGTGCCGTTTCGGTACGTGTACCGTTACAGGCCTAGTATATAGATAGACAAGGGATAAGCATGCACTTGCCAATACGGCGCCGCAAGTTCGCAACTAATGCTACATTGGTGAATCAAATTAATCAATTCGGAATCAATTTGCAACAGATGAACGAACCAAAAGAATCAAATTAGTTCAAAGAATCGGACTTTCTATCACTAATGATCAAACACAACTAATGTTGGGCAAATTACTTTTAAAAAGTAATTAGTTATAGTTACTAGTTACTTTCCCAAAAAAGTGATCGAATTAGTAACGGAATGACTCCTTCATAAATGTAATTAGTTACCAGGGAAAGTAATTATTGCGTTACTTTTTTTGAAAAACTTTCAAATATGTAAAAGGAAACTGATTTTTTAGCATGTTTTACGGGTCAGTTACATAGAGTAGAACAGCAGACAAGTACTTCAGACCATGACTGTGGTGAGGCTGGGGTCCACCAGGGCCCGGCTTTTCCACCACATACAGGGGTTGGACAAAATAATGGAAACACCTTCACCTCAAGATGATAATGCCCCAATCCATACAGCTAGAATTGTTAAAGAATGGCACGAGGAACATTCTAATGAAGTTGAGCATCTCGTATGGCCGGCACAGTCCCCAGACCTCAACATTATTGAGCATTTATGGTCAGTTTTAGAGATTCAAGGAAGACGTCGATTCCCACCGCCATCGTCTCTGAAAGAGTTGGAGGGTATTCTAACTGAAGAATGGCTTAAAATTCCTTTGGAAAAAATTCCCAAGTTGTATGAATCAATACCTCGGAGAATTGAGGCTGTAATTGCCGCAAAAGGCGGACCTACACCATATTAAATGATATTTTGTTGATTTTTTGAGGTGTTTCCATTATTTTGTCCAACCCCTGTATGTGTGTATTAGGTGTATATTGGTTCTTTTTGTATGTGTGTGTATTTTGGCCTCTGTGTGTGTACAAAATAACAACAGAGTGAAAAAAATTGAATTTCCCTAATGAGGGACTAATAAAGACATTTCTTGTTTTTACTAAAATGCCTAAAACACCTAAAGCAGGGGTGTCAAACTCATTTTAGTTCAGGGGCCACATTCAGCCAAATTTGATCTCCAGCGGGCCGGACCAATAAAATAATAGCATAATAGCCTATAAATAATGACACCTCCAAATTTTTTTAGTGCAAAAAATAACATTAAATGATACAACTATTTCTATCCAAAACAAAAAAGATGTGAATAACTGAAAAAAAAACTGAAATTTCTAAAGAAAAATAAGTACAATTTGATCAATATTATGCCTCAACTTAGGATTTATACTTGTGCATTATGAATAAGATCTACAAAGACACTAAACAGGCGGAATATTGTTAAAATTACACTTATTTTTCTTTAGACATTTCAGGTTAGTCATATTCATTCAGGTTATTGACATTTTACTATTATAGGATATCAGAATTTAATGTTCTTTGTAATAAATCAAAGAGAAAAAATTGGTGTTTCCATTATTTAGAGGCAAGATATCATAATTTTTCTCACACTAAACCAAGAAGAACATTTGGACTCATTATTTCTAGGTTATTATGCTGTTATTTTAGAGTTTGATGCCCTTGACTGTTAATATCTTCAGGGTAATTTTTGCATTTTGCACTTTGTAAATTCATCCCGCGGGCCAGATTGGAACCTTTGGTGGGCCGGATTTGGCCCCCGGGCCGCATGTTTGACACCTGTGTTTTAGAGTGAAAAAAGTAAAATTACATTATGAAAATGTTTACGTCTAAAAAACTACCCTCTCAAACAATGTGAATAATAAGAACAAACTGAAAAAATGTGTAATTTTAACAATATTATGCTTCAGTTAATCATTTATACATTATAACTTACAGATCACAGTGGATCTACAAATACACAAAACATTTAATAACAGGTGGAATATTATTATAATTGTACTTACTTCTCTAAAGACATTTCAGGTTGTTCATATTTGTTCAGGTTATTCAGATATTTTTGCAATATTATACTTTGTTTTAGTGTAAATACATGAAAACATTTACATTTACAAAGAGAAAAATTTGGAGTTGTGAGTATTTATACGTTATTATGACCCACCTGAGATTGAATTGGTCTGAATGTGGAAGCTGAACTAAAAGGATTGTTAATATCGTCAGTGTAATTTTTGCATTTCACAAATTCATCTCAAGGGCCGGACTGGATCCTTTGGTGGGCCGGATTTGGCCCCCGGGCCGCATGTTTGACACCTGTGACCTAAAGCAATGGAAACTCAGGGGCAAATTCCAACTTAAAGGGTGTTTTTGCATAAGCGTGTCATTAGAGTAAAATCTTGTGAATAGTTCTATGACATGTAGAAGACTGCGGACACTAATACTGCACATTCCCCTGTGCAATGAATGACCACATTTGGTTATTTATGCCTAAAATTCTATACAATATAAGATTTGAGTTCCTGAACTACGATTGAATGTCTACGGTGGTGAGGCAGGTCAGGTCAGTTCAACTTCACACACATAGAAATGTAGTATTATGGTTAAAAACAGTTCTTTTCAAATATAATAGATGTATCCTGTGGTGGATACTGTGTGCATTTCAGAGAAAAAAAAAAGAAAAAAAAAAAACAGACATAATGGATGTAAAAGCTATTTCAGTTTGAAGTGAGTTCACATTAACATTAAATTTGAACCAAACAATAATATTTTTAGTGGAGTCAGAAGGTTGTAACTCTGGATGAGTCAGAGTTGGAGCTTGAAAACGTGCCTGGGACAAGAGGTTCAGAACAGTATGTCAAATGATATTTATAGCCCAATGTATCCTCTTGTACTGTACTGTGAACCCTGTACTGAAAACCAGGTCTTTTCGTCTTTTTACCAGGTTTGTATGTGGTTTTGTCATTGTTCGTGTGCCTCCAGCAATGTCACCTAAACATTTTTTTTTCTTGTTTTATTGGCACCTGCTGTCCAAAAATAGTCAAATTTTAACATTAAGTTTTCAATATAGTGTATTTTTTAGAGGTTTATGCAGGTGCAAGATAGATTTATGTGTTGAGCTCTACGGAAAATTATTCTTGGACTTTATTTTCTTATTTTTTTTTACAGTGTTTGTGTCTTGTTTACCATCATACAATGTAAAAAAAAAAAATAAAAATTGTAATTTAACAGAATTTTCACTGTTTATTTGACAGATTTTTCCTGTATTTTTAAGATACAGGAAAAATATAAATGAAATGATAAAAATAGACTGTGATTTTACACATCAAATGTAAAATAACATGGAAAAACTGTAACTGTGAATAACCAAAAAATTTCAATTTTTTTAAAGAAATATTTTACTTTTTCACAGAAAAATACAGTTAAAATACATTTGCAAATGTATCATAATTTCACAAATATTTCTTTTCTATTCATGAGATTAAACTGTTAATTTAAAGTTTAATACTGTAAAAAAAAAAAAATTAAATAAATCGAGATAAAATTACTGACAATTAACCGTAAAAGACGTATTTTTGCCTCCAGCAATGTCACCTAAACATTTTTTTTTCTTGTTTTATTGGCACCTGCTGTCCAAAAATAGTCAAATTTTAACATTAAGTTTTTAATGTAGTGTATTTTTTAGAGGTTTATGCAGGTGCAACATAGATTTATGTGTTGAGCTCTATGGAAAATTATTCTTGGACTTTATTTTCTTTTTTTTTTTTTTTACAGTGTTTGTGTCTTGTTTACCATCATACACTGTAAAAAAATCTGTAATTTAACAGAATTTTCACTGTTTATTTTACAGATTTTTCCTGTATTTTTAAGATACAGGAAAATATAAATGAAATGATAAAAATAGACTGATTTTACACATCAAATGTAAAATAACATGAAAAAACTGTAACTTTGAATAACCAAAAAATTTCAATTTTTTTAAAGAAATTTTTTACTTTTTTCACAGAAAAATACAGTTAAAATACATTTGCAAATGTATCATAATTTCACAAATATTTCTTTTCTATTCATGAGATTAAACTGTTAATTTAAAGTTTAATACTGTAAAAAATAAATAAATAAATAAATCGAGATAAAATTACTGACAATTAACTGTAAAAGAAGTATTTGTTCTGTAAGTTTAACAAGACTTGTTTGTTAATTGACAAATATCTTGTGTAATTACGGGAGGTTTCACAACAAAAATGTTGAATAAATGTATTTTTGTGAATGTATAACATGTATAAGCACTGATAAACTGTCCAAATACAGTTTTTATCAGTGGATTGTACAACTTAGTCTCACTGAAAATTATCTATCTATCTATCTATCTATCTATCTATCTATCTATCTATCTATCTATCTATCTATCTATCTATCTATCTATCTATCTATCTATCTATCTATCTATCTATCTATCTATCTATCTATCTATCTATAGTTAATTTGATTGTTTTAATACATGTAAATATTCTTTATTAAACGTTAAAAAGTAAAACAAAAAAACAAAAAAAAACAAAATCTCATGTAAAGTTAGGGTAAAAAACTGTATTTTAATTATGGAAAATTACCGTATTTTTATGAGATGGTTATTTTCCGTTATTTTACAGTATTTTTTCAGCACCCCTGCTGCTGGAATATTACCGTTTTTTACGTTTGTTTTTTTTTTTTAGCAGTGTACAAGATGCATAACAACTGTACATCATTTAAGGATGCTATGTAAATACAGTTTTCTTCTCATTGTTTCTGTTTCTGTTCAGATTTTTCCATCAGCAGGCTGTCACTTCCATCCCGACTCACTTGGACATGAAAAAAGTTGTCACAGCAATAACATCTAAGAAGGCTTTTTATGCCAAAAAGAACTTTGATTCCCTTCTCCATAATACTTTGAAAGCGACGACTATTCCTGTCTCCCATTTATGTGCATCTCTGTGATGAGGGCAGCTCAGTGCCACAGACACACACACACACACACACACAGACACACACACACACACACACACACGTGAAATACAAAATAAAGTGAAAGCTTGCTCTGATTGCTAGCTTGATTACTTTCATTGATGTGGATGACAAATCGGCATGGTGGCGATGCTGGCAACCCAGAAAAGGCAGCGGGGGCACCAGATTGAAAGGCCTGGGAAGCACTCCAACATGTCTTTAATTAACTTGTCTGTGTCAAAGTTTACTCCAAACACACTATTCTTCTTTTGACTGAAGTAAATTCGGAGAAAAAAATAAGTATGGATCATATCTGAAATGTTTCAGAGTTTAAAAGTTCACACTGGGCATTAGATAAGAGGGAAAGTTTGGATGTGATACATATTTTACTTCTAGTGTTATAACATGCAGTTCGTCCTGTGTGGATATTACTGCAGCTGGAACTATTGATTATAGTCGATTCATCTGTCTGTTATTTCTACAATAACTGGTCAGCTGTTTGTTTTATAGTCCTGTTAGCTGTTTGGAGTTACAAGTTAAGGTTAGTTTAACATATGGCTTAAATAAATGCCTGTTTAACCCTTAGTGGTCTGAGCCTATTTTGGCTGTTTTGAGTACTTTTGGTTTTGCCTTCGTTTACTATATAAGGAAATGTTTACTATACCCACGTTTGGTATCTTTTTTTTTTTTCTCAGCACAACATCATCTATATCATCTGCCTATTATTTTTTCACTTTAACCTACTATATCAACACAAAAAGCCAAAAAACACACAAAAAATATAAAATCTGATTTGAAAAATGTATATAATTTTAAAAGATAAAATTACTGACAATTAACTGTAAGTTTAACAAGGCTTGTTTGTTAATTATCTTGTGTAATTACAGGAGGTTTCATAACAAAATTGTTGAATAAATGTATTTTTGTGAATGTATAACATGTATGAGCACTGATAAACTATCAAAATAGAGTTTTTATCAGTGGATTGTACAACTTAGTGTCATTGAAATTATATATATATATATATATATATATATATATATATATATATATATATAGTGTTAGTGTCATTGAAATTATATATATATATATATATATATATATATATATATATATATATATATATATATATATATATATATATATATATATGTATACAGGGTGGGGAAGCAAAATTTTACAATATTTTGAGGCAGGGATTGAAAGACAGTGTATGACCACTTAGTTTATTGAAAGTCATGAGAATTTAAATCTTCAAATCATATTTTACTGCATTTCTAATGGTCTTGTTGTCTACCTCAAGTTCAATTGCCATTTTTCTCATGGATCTGGTTGGATCCTTTAGGATTTTGGATTTGAGAGCTTTAATAAAAGCTTTGGTACGTTTTTTGTTGCTTCCTCCACTTCCAGACTTTCTCGTAATAGTTTTGCTCATAGTCATTCTCTTCTTTACATTATAAACAGTCTTTATGGACACTCCAACTATTTTTGAAATCTCCTTTGGTGTGACGAGTGCATATGGGCAAAAGTTTCTGAAAAGGTATGGATAATAGTGTTAGGTATGATTATGACATCAATATATGTTTGGTTTCAAAACAATTGACGTAGTGCCTGCTGAGAAAAAACAACTGAATATTCATTGTAAATTTTGCTTCCCCACCCTGTATATATATATATATATATATATATATATATATATATATATATAAATATATATGTAATTTGATTATTTAATACATGTAAATATTCTTTATTAAACATTAAAAAGTAAAAAACAAAAACAAAATCTCATGTAAAGTTAGGGCAAAAAAATGTATTTTAATCATGGAAAATTACCGTATTTTTATGAGATGATTATTTTCCTTTTTTTTTTTTTACAGTATTTTTTCAGCACCCCTGCTGTTGGAATATTACTTTTTTTTTTTACTTTTTTTTTTTTTTTTTTTACAGTTTACAAGACGCATAACAACTGTACATCATTTAAGGATGCTATGTAAATACAGTTTTCTTCTCATTGTTTCTGTTTCTGTTCAGATTTTTCCATCAGCAGGTTGTTTTTGCATAAATAACACAAAGATGCTTAATGAACCTTTTCAAAGACTTTAAAAGTGAACCAACAGTTGAAAGTCAAAGTAGTCCATCATGTGAACATTTTGCTCATTACAGAAGGATATGTCATCTAATTATTGCATCATATTGCACAGTTCTAACTAAATTAGACAAACTTTGTTCCAGTGAATCTTAAGCTCAGTTCAGTTCACTTTTTTTTTTTTTTTTTTTTTTTTTTACAAATCATGTAAAATACGTATACAACTTGTATTCATATTTTACAGTAAGATATGATTTAAGAAAAAGGGTAACCCCAGAAGCTATCCAAAGCTAATAACAGGGGCCCAAGACATTAAGCAAACTGTACAATTGATTATGAAGACAATCTCTATTTCTTCCTAAACTAAAGCCTAGGTAATTCCATAAATACAGACAGTATAGATTTTAGACAGTATCAACACATCAGCACATCAGGCACATGAGGCAAAAATTCAATGACACAGGCTTCAATTAAACATATTTCAGAAGCAGTTTTTGTTTTAATTGCTTTTAAACCCTTTGGGGTCTGAGCCTATTTTGGCCGTTTTGAGTACTTTTGATTTTGCCTTTATATATTATATAAAGAAATATTTACTCTACCCATGTTTGGTATCTTTCTTTCATCACAACTTCATCCATCTCATCTGCCTATTATTTTTTCACTTTAACGCAGTATATCAACACAAAAGGCCACAAAACACACAAAAAATATAAAATCCGATTTGGAAAATGTATAGAATTTATTGCATAAATAACACAAAGATGCTTAACGAACCTTTTCAAAGAGTTTAAAAGTGAATATTGGTTCCAGATATTAGGTATAGAACATCAAAATTGTAATAAATTAAAACTATACTCAAATATTTGACATAAAAGCAGATCTTTACATTGGCGTTTTCTCTGGTTCTCTCACCCCCCCACCCCACCCTCCTCCCGGTTTCCACATCTGGTTCAGGTGGGGGTCGTCCTCACCCTTATATGTAATGCTAATGCAGTCTGTGGATTACAATCTGCAGATTCAGCCAGTTTTTTTTCCGTTTTGTAAAAGCCCGCCCCATCTCATTTTCATACTTTCACTCACGTTTGTTTGCTCCAAATTCAAACCATCATATCTCTAGTTGGATTTGCTCTATCAACATCACATAAAAAGTGGGAGAGTGTTTCACGTCTGCACTTTCTAATGCAATTGTCCCCAGTGGTCTACGTGACCGACTTCTGATGCTACAACGTGTTGAAAATGTCATGTGACCGTGGACCCCTAAAGGTTCATCATTTTAGTCATCCAAAACACACGTACGGTATCTAGCATTAGCATTAGCAAAAGAGATCTGCCTGGTTTATCAGAAGTAAAAATATAGCAAAAATGTACTTACATGTTTCTGTCACCTTAGTCTTTCACAAACACTAACACTGCATTGGCTACATCCATCAGTTTTTGATAATTAAATCACCATCTGCCAAACCTGGCTGTTCGAACAACTGGAACTAGCACTTAAGACCGCTAGTACAGAGTGGCTGATGTGTATGTAGGTAATATCAGGGCTTAATTTGAGCCGGATCCAGGCAGATCGGGATCCGACACCTCCAACGTCGGATCCAGAACCTATTTCATTGGATCTGGCACCTTTATGACAAAATAAATAGCCTAAATAAATTTAAAAAAAAAAAAGTTTATTGTCATCTGTCTTGTTAATCTTTATTCCCCATCAGAGTTACACAAAAATCTTGTGCTCGGATGCATTTTAAGGGAAATTTTAAGGGAAACATGGACGTAACGCGGACAGTCTAAAACACGTAATGTAAAAACGCTTAACATAGCTTAATGTCTGATAACTGCGATCAGTTATCACCAAATTTTGTGTGGACATCTCTAGTCATGCCACTTTCACCTCTCCTAAAATCAAAATGAAAAACCCACTTATCTGGATGCTATTTGCATTAAAAGTTTCCCTCTCCATTGGCGCACATTATAGAAAAAAAAAGCTTAATGTAGCTTAACTTTCTGAAAACAGTGGTCAGTCATCATCAAATTATGCATGGACATCTGTAATCATGTCCACTTTCACCTCTGCAGAAATCCAAATGAAAACCCCAATATTATGGATGCTGTCCATGTTAAGCCTTTTGTTTCCGTTAATAAAACACTCTCCCTTCAGCACTGCGTGTTCGTCCAGTCGTTCACTCTGCCTTAACAATTTGTATACGAGAGAGAGAGAGACAGAGAGAATGTATTAATTAAATTTGATGATGATTGATTATGCAGTTTTCGGACATTAAGCTATGTTAAACTTTTTTACATTAAGCATTTTAGACTGTCCCCTTTACCTCCACCCCTGTTTTGAGTGTCTGGATCCATCCCCCCCCCCCTTTCTGCATTCTGGCACCTCCCACTTAACAAAAATAATTACTGGATTATATACACACATACAGGGTGGGGAAGCAAAATTTACAATGAACATTTAGTTGTTTTTTCTCAGCAGGCACTACGTCAGTTGTTTTGAAACCAAACATATATTGATGTCATAATCATACCTAACACTATTATCCATACCTTTTCAGAAACTTTTGCCCATATGAGTAATCAGGAAAGCAAACGTCAAAGAGTGTGTGATTTGCTGAATGCACTCGTCACACCAAAGGAGATTTCAAAAATAGTTGGAGTGTCCATAAAGACTGTTTATAATGGAAAGAAGAGAATGACTATGAGCAAAACTATTACGAGAAAGTCTGGAAGATACTATTAAAGAAGAATGGGAGAAGTTGCCACCCGAATATTTGAGGAACACTTGCGCAAGTTTCAGGAAGTGTGTGAAGGCAGTTATTGAGAAAGAAGGAGGACACATAGAATAAAAACATTTTCTATTATGTACATTTTCTTGTGGCAAATAAATTCTCATGACTTTCAATAAACTAATTGGTCATACACTGTCTTTCAATCCCTGCCTCAAAATATTGTACATTTTGCTTCCCCACCCTGTATATATATATATATATATATATATATATATATATATATATATATATATATATATATATATATATATATATATATATATTCTCTGAAACTGAGGGGTGAACATGTATGAAGAGTTCGTGTCAGATTACTAACAGTAGCTACCAGGCTTTACCACTTTTGTTTACTCTACCTTTGTTGATATTTTGTAGATACTGATTCAAGTTTGACATGACCTCAGGAAGTGTTTTATTGCAGAACTCAGTGTGTGTTTTTGTTTTTCTTTTGGATATTGTTGTTATAGTTGTGGTTCACATATTTCATCCCAGAAGATTAGGCCCTGATTTTCACATCGATAATGAAACAAGTCAGTGGTTGCATTTGAAACAGAATGTTTTACATAAAACAACTGTGATGATATGGATCAGGCATTTGAGTAACAACCCCGAGGAACCGGTCTAGGTCAGTCCTGAGTCTTCTGTGTATGAGACAAAGACAAGGCCGAGTAAAAACAGACCTGATTCTGAGACACGACTGAGACCTTCAAAGAAACCTTCATGTACTGGTCTGGAGTACCACAACCAGGGGCGCTGCCAACAGTGGTGGGCCCCATGAAAGGTAAACGGTGGGGAGCACTCATAACATGCAGTATCTTGTCGATCTGTCAGGGCGGGGGGTGGTGGTGGTGGGGGCATAGAACTCCAGTTCCCGACTTCTACGACTCTCTTATGCAGCAGATCTCACAGGGAAGTTTCACAACTTCTTGCCTGTCTCCACTGGACCCCCTCCACTGCTCTGTGGGGCCCCCACAAATACTAGGCCCCATGAATTTGTCATGTTTACCCCCCCCCCCCCCCCCCCCCCCCCTTTTTATCTGCGCCGAGTAGTTTTCACTATGAAATATCCTTAAATGATACAGAATACTAATCACAGCCAAAGATGATGTCCTCAAATGTCCTCGAGAGTGTCAGTTTGGTAGAAGAATAGAAAATATAAAAATGTAAGAACCAAGGACAAGTGTCAGTTTGGACTGTTTTCCCCTTTTTACTCAAAAACTGTTAAGTGATTGTTAAAATAGTTGATGATTTAATTCTGCTATTGATTAATAATTGATTGATGTCTGCATATATTATGTTACAGCAGCTGCAGTACTACTACTGTGTACGCTACAGCGGCTGCAGTACTACTACTGTGTACACTACAATGGCTGCAGTACTACTACCGTGTACGCTACAGCGGCTGCAGTACTACTACCGTGTACACTACAATGGCTGCAGTACTACTACCGTGTACACCACAGCAGCTGCAGTACTACTACCGTGTACACCACAGCAGCTGCAGTACTACTACCGTGTACACCACAGCATCTGCAGTACTACTACCATGTACACCACAGCATCTGCAGTACTACTACCGTGTACGCCACAGCATCTGCAGTACTACTACCGTGTACGCCACAGCATCTGCAGTACTACTACTGTGTACACTACAACAGCTGCAGTACTCCTACTGTGTACGCCACAGCATCTGCAGTACTACTACTCTGTACACTACAGCATCTGCAGTACTACTACTGTGTACACTACAACAGCTGCAGTACTACTACTGTGTACACTACAGCAGCTGCAGTACTACTACTGTGTACGCTACAACAGCTGCAGTACTACTACTGTGTACACTACAGCATCTGCAGTACTACTACTGTGTACACTACAGCAGCTGCAGTACTACTACTGTGTACACTACAACAGCTGCAGTACTACTACTGTGTACACTACAGCAGCTGCAGTACTACTACTGTGTACGCTACAACAGCTGCAGTACTACTACTGTGTACGCTACAGCAGCTGCAGTACTACTACTGTGTACACTACAGCATCTGCAGTACTACTACTGTGTACGCTACAGCAGCTGCAGTACTACTACTGTGTACACTACAGCATCTGCAGTACTACTACTGTGTACACTACAGCAGCTGCAGTACTACTACTGTGTACACTACAGCAGCTGCAGTACTACTACTGTGTACACTACAGCAGCTGCAGTACTACTACTGTGTACACTACAGCAGCTGCAGTACTACTACTGTGTACACTACAGCAGCTGCAGTACTACTACTGTGTACACTACAGCAGCTGCAGTACTTCAGTATTTCTTTAAAGCATAAACGAATAACGGAATCTGTCAGTTTTTAAAGCCACGCTGAATACTTTAAATGCCCTTTTTTGTATTACTTTTTTTCCCACTGGAAGAATGAACCTCAGATCACGCTATCATTAATTTAAATACCAGTCAGTAATTTTTTTGTTTTTTATGGGGATGGGGTCTTGAGTCAAACAGTGAGGCTTTTGGCTCTGAAACTTTCACCGACACAAAACACAGGCTGCTCTATTGCATTCTGTCAGATCTAATTGTTTCCGTTTGTCAAAGCCTCCTGAGCTCAACAGGCTATGAGTGTGTTATGTTAGAAGGTTATATTAAGCACAGCCCCAAGGAATGGATACGTGTTACCGACACCCACATTCGATTTTTATTTAATGCAACTTTGCGGATAAAGAATGATCTACATTATCACCTGGTTTCACTAGACGAAAAGAAGACAAGTCAGTTAATCTTGGCTGTGTGTATTTGTAGATAGAATAGAATAGAATAGAATAGAATAGAATAGAATAGAATAGAATAATGTCAGTCAATAAAACTTCCAGACTTTTCCAAAACTGATTTTTTTCCCCCAAGACCTTGACTATGTACTTTTATACCTACTACTTTTTTGGTTGAGATTGTACCTGTTATGTGAAGTAGAAATGTTCATTTCAATAAACGAAAACATATGAATGAATGAATGAATGCATAATTAGCAGTAAATTATTACTAATTTACAAATTTACTGACGGAAACATTTTCAAGACATATGAAAATCACACAGACAACTTTCACTAGAATCATTCCAGTACCAACTGGTTCATGAAATCATATCCAGTTTTTTCTATGCTTTCCTAATGTATTTCTTATCTTACAAGATCATGTGCCTTTGAGCATACTCTAAAATTCAACTGAGAGATTTTTTTTTTCATTCTTTATTGAGACTTTCACACAAAATTCCAGACTTTTCAAGATCTGGAAAACAACATTTCAATATTCCATATATATTTCAAGACCTGCTCAAGCACCCTGTAATGTGGATGTATCAGCCCTTAGATTGTTGTAATGTTCTAAAAGTGATGTTCTAATGTTCTAAAATACATGTTCCTTTCACATGTTTTTCTTGTATTTTTTTTTTTATACTTCTTGGATTTTTACAAGGAGTATTGTTTTTGGTTTGGTTTGTTTCTTTCTTTTAACATTCATCAACATCCGTGGTTTTTTTTTTTTGTATTTATTTTTTTTTTATTCAGGTGACTAGTTGTGGAAAAAGGTCTTTCCATTGCAGTTCTGTGTGATATACCAATTGTGCTATGCCTGAAAAACCATCTCTTGCCAGTTCAAAAACTTTTAATTGAAAAACGAGGGTTTTGGCAAAATTATTTTTTGTTTTCAATTAGGTAAATTTTTATACATGTAGCGGCTGTACTCTTGCGTTGTGAAGAATTGGACAAAACCCGTTCTTCTTTGCACCTTGGTGTTTATTTCAGGTTGGCAGAAAAGCACATAATCAGTCTCATGAAGAACATGAACCCTGTTCTCACACTAAGAAAAAAAAAAAAAAATCAAAGTTAGCTAACACCACATGTTAATCAGACCATGAACATACAACCAAGAACATTGCCATTTTCATTCAAAAACACGCTCAACCGACAGGGAGCCAGTCACCACACAAACACAATGGTACAATACAATAATTCAGATATGAAATCAAAATTTAAAAAATAAAATAATGAGAGACCAACACGCGTGTATTCACCAGGCAGACAGCACAGTGAAACTGCTAGTGATGTGACGTTCACGAACAAATCAAATCTTTTAGACGGCTCTTTGAAATGAACGATGGGAACCGAGTCTTTGTAAAGAGCTGTTCATTTTTTTTAATTTTTTTTTTTTAAGGAGTGAGTGTCAGATTGCCTGTCAGTTTAGCATCACTGGGGAGGCATTGGGCAGGAGGAGAATGTTCGAGCAGAAAAAAAAGAGTGCTTGTGCACTGCGCATGTCTCATGGCAAGAAGTTAGCAAAAAAACAACAGTTTGAAGCGTGAGATGAGCATCAGCATACTGGAGGAGGCGGAGCTGGAAGACTGGTCGAAACCAGACAAAAGTTTGAAAGTGAGTGAGTGAGTGACCACCTGTGAGTAATGAGCCAAAGAAAAAGGAGGAGTATTTGGATGCACTTTTCAGAAAGAAAAGATGGGCATGCAACTTGCAATATTTGAAAAAAAAAAAAAAAAAAAATATATATATATATATATATATAAATATAAATATAAATATAAATATATATATATATATATATATATATATATATATATATATATACAGGGGTTGGACAAAATAATGGAAACACCTTAATAAAATCAACAAAATATAATTTAATATGGTGTAGGTCCGCCTTTTGCGGCAATTACAGCCTCAATTCTCTGAGGTACTGATTCATACAACTTGTGAATTGTTTCCAAAGGAATTTTAAGCCATTCTTCAGTTAGAATACCCTCCAACTCTTTTAGAGACGATGGCGGTGGAAATCGACGTCTTACTTGAATCTCTAAAACTGACCATAAATGCTCAATAATGTTGAGGTCTGGGGACTGTGCCGGCCATACGAGATGCTCAACTTCATTAGAATGTTCCTCATGCCATTCTTTAACAATTCTAGCTGTATGGATTGGGGCATTATCATCTTGAGGTGAAGGTGTTTCCATTATTTTGTCCAACCCCTGTATGTATTTAATGTGCAGAGAGGTGTCAGATCAAGCAGGCTGCCATGTGGTTAGGGGTCCCATGCCAGGCTCAAGGGCACATCCACAACTTGTTTGGGATGGGATGTAAACCAGTGGTGGCTGCTCGTCTTTCAGACAGGGGAAGCTCATTGTCGGCTTATACATATATATATATATATATATATATATATATGCCTAATGTCACCTCTCATGTCATGTATTTAGCCCACACATTTGAACTAACTATTCTTTTTTACGGTAAGATAATATTTACTGCCACACCCTTTTAGCCCTGTCGGCCCGCCCGTGGGCCGAAAAAATTATATTAATATTCATCTACTGTAAAAATATAATAAATCAGGACAATGGATGTTTTTTTCAACTTTTGCTCAAAGTTTAGACCCTAATGTTAATAAAAGTACATCTAAAGTGTATTTTGGTGCAAACTTTAATGTTCAAACATGATTTTTAATCTTTGTGGGGTGAAATATACGCTATTAAAAATCTCCGACACGAACAATTAATTTATGCATATCATCGTCAATCCAGTCGAAAAAAAACACAGGCGAGGATAAAAAATTCTAATTTCTCTTTTAGTTTGTAACAGTTTACTCAGGCATAGTAATAGATACAATATTTTAGACAATGGGAATAGATTCTGTGAGGTCTGTAAATGTCCATAGACACCAAGAACATCCATATGAACCTTATTATTGTAAGTATTATAAGTAATTCTTCATTTACTTTGGGTATGTCTTTTTAGGCGTTTTTCCCCTGAAAATATGGTCAGGGTTAAACAGGTTAAACACCTTTAAAATGTAATGTCAATCATCACATGTAGCCTATTTAGTCATGAAAACATTGGTCTTTCAAAATGAAGCAAAAAACATAAAAGAGCCAGTCTTTTGAACGGCTCCTGATTGAACGACTCCCTTCAAAGAGCCAAAAGTCCCATCACTAGAAACTGCCGCTACCTCCCTGGGGTGCACGACCCCAGTTCGCAAGGTTGTGGTGTTCAATGTCTATAAAATAAAATTGTAATTAACACAAGAAAACAGTGTGAGATGGCAAGTGGAATCATACACTATATACATTAATTCCATTACATATGCAAAGGTCAATGGAAAAGCGACGAGTGTAAACACTGTAAACATGTAAAGTGTGAACAGTGTCTGTTTATATGTGTAAGACCTACAGTAGATGATACAACATGAGAATTCATTTCCTTCACATGGAAACAGCTGTTGTTTCCTGGGTGTCGTGACTCAGGCAGCAGGTGCAGATATGAGCCACTGCTGTCGGATGGAGACAAAGTGTATAAATGACAGTCAGAATTTCTCCAAATCGTTCCTGACTTTGATTGAAAGCCGATTCTTTTATGCGAACAGTCGCTACGTCAGAGGGAGAGCAGCGAACCCTGCCTTATCCCTGCGGGAAACTGCCTCCTCGCATATTCTCTATTAATCCTCTAAAAGAAGATATCTGCACTTGCTTTGTACCTTCTGTCAAACCATCAAATGGATGAATTTATATAGATTTTCCAATCCGTTAAATTGCTTTTTTTGGGGGGCTCATTTTGAACAACGCAGAACTTGTCATTATTTAAATGTGTTAAATAAATGCAAAAATAAACCACAGCATGTTTTTTGATGACCGTTCACTGGAGCGCATTACAATAAATCATGTTTGATGCTTGAATATGTTTTTTTATTTTTGCTAGATCATATTCAACTAAAGCGCATGTTTCTGCAGAAAAAAAAAAAAAAATCACAGTTCTTTTCTCAACTCTAGAAATCTTCATCATTCATCATATATACTTTTTTTTTTTTTTGGCATGCACATACATATTTGACTGACCAGATTTCACATAAAAAAACAACCGAGAGAGAAAAAGAAAGACAGATAGAGTCGAAAGCATTAAAATTTATGCAACAAACAAAAAGGACAAAGCGAAAAAAAAAAAAAAAAGAAAAGAAACATAAATAAAGAGCATAACAGATGAGGTAGAAGGGACCAGTATAATGAAATAATAAAATCAGATGCAGTCAAAAATGAAGTAACAATGCAAACACTGTTCAAATGAAGCCTTTGTGTACAGATCCCATACGTCTTTACGTTACATGTGAGGGCTAACAGATTCTCCATGGTGATCGCTAATGCCCTCCCTCCCTTCCTTTTTCTTCAAATCTCCAAATGAGAGAACCGCCGAGCCTTTCTGTGTCTCAGCACAGCGCTATGGCTACTCACCAGAACATGGCCGAGTGAATAGATGAAAAGCCAAGCATGTCGAGAGCTGATGTCAGTGACAGCTGCACCAAAGCCCCCCCACCACCCCACCCCCGCTTCACCCCTCCGACCCACCACCCAACCTCGATTAGCATTTTTAGCTTTCTTTTTTTTTTTTGTTTGTGTGTGTGTAACCCTACACTGTAAAAAAGGGTTTTATGGATTGGTAAATACAAACTATGGAAATCAGTTACATTTTAATCAACAGTAATATTTAGCCAGTGAAATCTATCAGGACTGGTTAAATTCTATCTATTTGTTAACAGTAACAACTGCTATGTTGAGCCGCATTATGTAATAAATTCCCATTGCGCAATAAAAGTTCAAAATGTAATAAGAATGTCACGTCATCTTGTAATAAAGCTGCATTATGTAATAAACTGACATATTTTGTAATAAACTACCTCAATGCATTATGTAGTAAATTTTTTCGCATTATGTAGTAAGTTATTACAACTTGAGAAATTTATTACAAAATGCACTTGACACATTTTTATTTTCAGGAAAATGTAACGTGCTAAATTAATCTTTAAACTGTGTGGTTAAAGTTCTGATTACATTACATGTAGCTCCTGTGACTAATTTCTTCTAAATTGCTCTGAAATTATATGAATGTGGATTGTTATTACATCATGAACCATGTTATTACTTTTTTTTTTTTTTTTTTTGTAAAAATGTGTCAAGTGCATTTTGTAATACATTTCTCAAATTGTAATAACTTACAACATAATGTGAAAAAATTTACTACATAATGCGTTGACGTAGTTTATTACAAAATGCGTCAGTTTATTACATAATGTGGCTTTATTACAAGATGACGTGACATTCTTATTACATTTTGAACTTTTATTACATAATGAGAATTTATTACATAATGCGGCTCAACATGCTACCTAAAATAATGTGATAAAATCTACCCCATAATATTGTGATGTGTTGGAGGAGCAGCTTGGGGGAGTTTCCCAGCATACATTGGGACAAACTAGTTGGTAGTGATGTGATGTTCACGAACGAATAAAATCTTTTGAACGGCTCTTTGAAATGAACGATGGGAACTGAGTCTTTGTAAAGAGCCGTTCTTTTTTATTTATTTATTTATTTATTTATTTATTTATTTATTTTAAGGAGGAAGTGTCTGATTGCCTGTCAATTTACCGTCATTTATTGTTTATGTTCTGAGGAGAATTACACTACAGTTCAGGTATTTAAGTAACACATTTGAACTAACTATTGCTTTTTACGGTAAGATAATATTTACTGCCGCTCCAATTAAACACCTTTAAAATGTAATGTCAATCATCACATGTAGCCTATTTAGTCATTAAAACATTGGTGTTTCAAAATAATGCAACAAACATAAAAGAGCCAGTCTTTTGAACGACTCTTTTCGGTGAACGGCTCCTGATTGAACGGCTCCCTTCAAAGAACCAAAAGTCCCATCACTACTAGTTGGGACATTTTTTATGTGTTTAACAGTGTTCTGAGTTGATAAGAAGTGTTGTTTTTTTTTTATATATACATAGCACAGTTATGGTGTGTTTGACTGTTTTGATTAGTTATTTTTTTGTTGAATGAATATTTCTGTTGAGTTGCATATTCTTGCACCATGAGCAAAGTTGCTCCTTTGTTTCAATATTCTCTGTAATGGTGTTCCATAAAGGGGGGGTGGGGGTGGGGCAGCTTTTCAACTAAAACTAACCTTCCTTAAATAAGTAACAGTTAAGTAGCTATACTGATTAGTTGTTTTATAATAGTGATGGGAGTTTTGGTTCTTTGAAGGGAGCCGCTCAATCAGGAGTCGTTCACTGAAAAGAGTCGTTCAAAAGACTGGCTCTTTTATGTTTGTAGCATTATTTTGAAACACCAATGTTTTAATGACTAAATAGGCTACATGTGATGACTGACTTTACATTTTAAAGGTGTTTAATTGATGCGGCAGTAAATATTATCTCACTGTAAAAAGGAATAGTTAGTTCAAATGTGTGGGCTAAATCCATGACATGAGAGGTGACATTAGGCAAACGCTGGAATTTGACAAAAAAAAACATCACGGTACATTATGTGGACTAGTCTGTAGCCTAAAAATGAAGAAGAAAATAAAACATTTTCTTACGAAATAACATTTTATTTTCCTCAAAACAAGAACAATAAATGTGTGTAAACATTCGGAAAAAATTGCACAAAACACAACAGTGATTAATCACTGCAATTACTTAAAATACCTGAACTGTAGTGCAATTCTCAGAACAAGAACAGTATGTTGGTGAATTGACGGGTAATCGGACACTCCCTCCTTAAAAAAAAAAAAAAAAAAAAAAAAAAGAACGACTTTACAAAGACTCGGTTCCCATCGTTCATTTCAAAGAACCATTCAAAACATTCAATTCGTTTGTGAACGTCACATCACTAGTTAATAATAACAATTAAATTAAGGGTGGGAGGTACTGGTGATTTTGGTATCGATCTGATATCAATACACACACGTTAGTATCGATGCTGTGCTAAATTGATCCTCCCTGCCCTAAATTAAGTAGATGAACATATTCCTATTAACAATTGAGAGTTAATATTACTCACTTTTTATGAGTAATTTGTTGTGTAATCTATTGGGATATGAAAAATGGATTTTACCTCATTTCTTTAAGTGTGTTATAGCTGTTAAATTTAGTCACATTTTACTCCAAATATGGGGTCAAATCTACTCAACCCGAATGAGTGCAAATTGTTACCTTATTTTTATTGAGTAGATTCTAAAGTTTGTTTTTTTTTACAGTGTAACCTCCCTTTTCTGTTGCCCTTTACTTGAGCTTTATGTTCGGTTTTACTTAATGAGCATCAACTCCCTCCTGGATGTAAATACAGCGCCTCATTAGTGCAGTAATAGCATGTATTTACTGGAAACCCCTTTTGTTTCAGTGCAATAAATGCTCCATGTTATTTATTCGTGAGTTATTTTTATATTTCTTTGCAGCAATTTCTCAAATGTGCATTGTTCCACATTTCATTTTCGTCTTATACGTTCTGTATCTACCATGTGGAGACCCTGTTAAACCTACTTGTTCCGGCTGCTCTGAGAAATATCTTGAGGGCGATTGTTGATTAAAGGTGTTTGAGCAGCGGTAGAGGGTGTTTTTGTTGTGCTGGATCCAGTATTGCTCACAGGTTGCCTGTAGGTATGGACTTTTGTTGCTAGTTCGGATTTTGCACAGTCCATTGAATGGAAGAAATTGCGCTTTCCTCAAGAGAGACTCAAACACAATGCTTGAAACGTGTGTCTTGGGGTTTTATGCTGTTTTATATATAGTTGTTTTTTTTTTTTTTTGTGTTTGTTTTATTGGAGGCCTGGTGTGTTTTCTGTGCTTCCAGTGTTGTGCACAGATGGTCCAAATGGGTGTAAAGAGGAACAAAACAGAATTACACACTTTCAAACACGGTTTTCAATGTTTCAGAAAATGGGAAAATGAAAATTCAAATCCAAAACATTGCGCATTGAGTAGTTATAGAGAAAAGGACAAGCATGTATCAGTGTGTTTTCATGGCTTCTTTTATGCTTTTTTACCCTTCTCCCTCGCTACAAGGTAAACAAGCAAAAACAAAGCTAACAGGCTGTTCCCTGGAGAACTGCCAGCATACAAAGTGATGATAAGTGTCAGCACTGATTTCAGAAGGGTTCGTGTTCAGATCCCACCCCTCCTTCGCAATCCCAGGGAGCGCCTTTGAGCTACCGCCGCCGAGCCGCACGCTGCGTTTCACTCACCTCCAGGGAAGCAACGAAAAGAATTACAGAGGAGTATTTACATTTTTGCAAGTGAAGCAACTATGCTCCTGTGAAAAGTAATAAGACTTGAGACTTCAAATACCAGCTGAAAATGAGCAGTGACTGTTTTTAAATGGGTTCGATTAATGAGAGGATGGAGGATTTGACCAGGGTATACTTTTAACTAGAGCCCGACCGATATGGGATTTTTGGGGCCGATGTCGATACCGATACTGGGGGCTAAAAAAAAGCCGATATCCAATATATCGGCCGATATCCGATATTGGCCGATAACTGATATATTGTCCGATATATGAAATAAGAACACTGATCTACACAGGATATAATAATCTTATATTAGATAATTGTGGACAGGTGGATAAACAGTTGCATAAATCTTTGTTTATCTCACAAATATAATTTACACAACTTTCAAATGCAAACTATGCGATCACAAAAATAATTACAGCAAAAAATTATTACTTACCACACGATTATGTTTTCACTCACAAATTTTGATGTGTCTGCCTCTACACTCTACGCACTACAACTTCTTATGTGGACTAAGGACTAAACTGAGCATGTGCAGGGTGAAGTAGGTGAGTCCTAAGTTGTTCCTGATTGGAGCAATAGCAAGAGTTACAACTGACCCCGGTCTCCCCTACACTATTAACACCCAGGCCTGCTGGCAGAATGAAACTGTGAGGTAGACAGGAAGTGCACGGACATGGGTGTGTGTGTAGGGGGGTGATTACTTAATAAGACGAGGGGGGGGGGTCTGTGATTTTCGGAACAGGGGGGTTTAAGCGGTCCATCCTTGTCAGAGCGCGGGGGGGGGGGGGGGGGGGGGGGGGGGCACCGATATTTCAAGACCTGCTCAAGCACCCTCTTATGTGGATGTTGACAGGTGTCTGTATCAGCCCTTATGTTGTTGTAATGTTCTAAAAGTGACGTTCTAATGTTCTAAAATACATGTTTCTTTCACATGTTTTTTCTTGTATTTTTTATAGAGTCATGGAAAAAATTATTAGACCATCAAAAGTCATCCAAAACAATGGTTATGCGATCAAGTACTAACTCCTGTGTGTATTACGTGACTAAAACAGACAGAAAAGAAAACATGGAATGTCTAAAAGTGCTGTTTTTGTCAGTACAGTGCCATAGATATCGATGTAAGAACTGAAGTGATTTTGGTTATTATCAAGAAAACATGGACAATGTCTAGATATCAGCTCTGAAATTCAACTACTATGAGCTATTTTTGTTGTTGTCATTATATTTGTCCAAACAAATGTACCAGGCATTAAAATTAACAAGAAATGGAAGAAAACAAGGGTGGTCTAATCATTTTGTTGGATTTTTTTACTCCCTTGCCCCCAAAGAGGAGGCAAGGGGTGTTGTTTTTGGTTCGGTTTATTTGTTTCTTTGTTTGTCAACACTTTAGCAGCAAAACTATTGGTTGAATTCATACCAAATTGGGTTTATAGATTGCCAGTGACCCAGAATAGATCTGATTACATTTTGGGAAAAGTCCCATTTACTCATGCTGCCTTCCAGGCAGGTTTTGGAGCCTGTAAGTCACAACTTCAAACCACGACTCATGACTTTGAAGCGTTCCAGGCAAGTCACGGCAAACTGTTTGAGTGCAAGGAATCGTGGTAGTTAGAAACCAGCATGTCGGACCCTACGTTCTGCTCGTTTACAATCATTTCTATCGCCAAAGGTGCTCGTTCTTTGCTTATTTGAGGGAAACAGAGGAGGAAAAACGGTGCATAAGGCAAGAGAAGCTGTTATACCTTTTATGTTATGTATATGTGGATACGTATTTGATATTAATTTATTCTTGCTCTCAATGGACTGAAAACTAGCTAATGCTAGAGCAGCTGCTGATTATGCAGAACATTTGCAGATAAAGAATGTTAGAGCAATACCTTATTACCTCTGCCAAGGAGGTTATGTTTTTGCCAGCGTTGGTTTGTCTCTGTCTGTCCGTGTGCAAGATAACTCCTAAGTTATGGACAGATTTGGATGAAAATTTCAGGAAATGTTGATACTGACACAAGGAACAAATGATTACATGTTGGTGGTGATCGGGGGTGGGGGTGGTGGGGGCACTGATCTGCCTTGGTGGAGGTCTGTGTTAGGGATGCTCCGATACCGATACGAGTATCGGCATCGGCTCCGGTACTCAGTGTGTGTCCTCGTACTTGTACTCGTAAAAGATATCCGATACAAATGCACCGATACCACTTACGGCCGTGTGACCTTCACAGTTCAGTGCAGCAGGTACGACGAGGAGGAATAATGTGTGTGGAGTGTGAAGAGTGTGGAGATTTTTCAAAATAAATGATGGTGATAAAAGTAACGCTGACTGCAAGTAACGTTACAGACACAGACAGATACGGATGCAGCGTTCTGTCCGTCCTCTGCGTACATTCCATCTGTTTTCCAGGTGCTGGCGGATGAGTACCCAGTTGGAGAATACCACCAGGAGTATGGAGTGGTGCGGATCGCTGCCAGCGGAAGTGAAAACTAAACTTATCACTCATTTCTCTTTTCTCTACCTGCTGAAGCTAAGCTTTTAAACCTTACCAGTGAAAACGCTGCAATATTAAGTATCACATTAGTGTTACCTCTGTCGTCTCCATGTTCGTTATTACAGACTTTCTTCTTCTTCTTCTCAAAAAAACTTTACTCTTCATCGTGGTATTTGTCCAGTATGGTTAATTAAGAGCAACGCCCCCTGGTGGATTAATTGAAAAACGCTCATTCCAACACATTAAATGTCAGTAGCAGCACTTTGTTCCAGTCAGACTAATGACAGCGACAATAAAGCACACTTACAAAAGGAACTAAGAACTAGAATGGGATTATTAAGTACTCGTATCGGTACTCGGTATCGGCAAGTACTCAAATATAAGTACTCGTACTCGATCTGGAAAAAAGTGGTACTGGTGCATCCCTAGTCTGCGCTCTCCGAGTACTTTTCTAGTTTTAATAAACAATTTGCATAAACGCCGCATCCATGAGGGCCGCCATTGTTGTCTCACGGGCTACGTGACATGACATCAGAGCTCCGAACTGGGAGTACATCGATCTAGTTTGAGTTCACAGGTGGGAAGTCATTGGTTTGACTGCTATTCCAGTGCATTTTCACTGGTAGAAGGTTGGAAAAACACAAGTTACAGGTGGCCTGGAACGCAGCATCATAATGGACGAAAAATGTGCAAGGGGTGGGGTTTGTTGTGTCTGCCACCACTTATTTTTGTTTTTATATTTGCCACTTATGGGTAACCAAATATGGTAACTTCATTACCCTTGATTTTCTACACAATAACATTTTTTTTTTTTTAATTTCACAAAAGTAATAAGGTCTTGTTCTGTCCTCTAATAAAACACTGAGGTTTAAATGTTGAATTTCAGAGTACTTCTGAGTGAATTTTAAAGGGTTATTAAACCCTACTAAGCCATACATATTTCATGGAGGCTTTGGTGTTGATGAGATTCAGAGATAGAAGACGTGGCGGGTGCACCTTTGTTGAGTGAGAGTGGGAAATGAACCACGCCAAACAGTTCACTGAAAAGACCACATAGTGTGCTCGACCCCTGACCCCGATGCTTTTGTGGCCTGACAGCTTTGTCCTCCTCGTCCGTGGCATTTACCGGAAACAAACTGCCACGGCTGGCTTCTTCAAGATTAAATGTTGACTCTCTCCATGACTGACAATTACCTCAAGTTTGCTCCTGACAGCGGGAGAATGTGAATAAACACGGCAAAGAGGGGCAACATATGCTTATGTCGAGGCTTCGGGACACAGCCAATGCAATCATCACGTCCCTAACACGGCATCCATCAGCCCACTGATGGATTCCATTAATAAAAGACCTTTGGTGTTGTGTCCTCTGTTCAGCATGTACTCCTTCAGCACCACCAATATAATATTGACCTAATCATTCTCCACCCCTGCAGCGCCGGCTTGGAAAGTGAAATACCATTGTTATTTATCCCATAATGAGATGCTGACATTTACAGATAAATTGAAAGAGGAGTTTCGACAACAATTCTCTGTAAGCACATTGTTATTTAAAATGAAATAGTTTACAGAATGTTTTTTTTTTTTTTTCTTCAAAGCCATACACACAACAAATAATAAGAGGTCAGAGCCTAATTGAAAATCACTGTACACATTGTGCTCAGCTCATTTATTTCTTTTCTGTTCACAGAATAAAGAGCAATTATAACGATGAAAATAATGAAATTGCTCAATATGTTTTTTTTCTCTGTGCACCATTAAGAATACAGCAGCTCTTCTCCTGAGCTCTGGGGCAGGTGTAGTAAGGATATTAATAATCATGTAACGTCAAAGAGGTTCTGGCAAACCTTTAGACAGCTCAAGATGAGAGCGCCAGGCCTTTTGCCCTGAAAGTTGCAAAATTGGAAAGATACATAATTGGTGGGGTGTCTTAAGGGGGTTGGTTTGCAGAAAAAAGCTGATAAATTCTCACAAATTCCTTGTATTTTCACAACATCTCATGTTTTGGATTAAACCGAGAAACAGATACCCTTAACCCTTTACTGGGCACTCATACAAATACTCAACCTAACTGTGTTATTGGAGGGCATAACAAGACTTGTTTACTTTTGGGAAATTTTTCAAAATTTTTATTGTCATGTAGAAAATCAAAGTTAATGAAATTACCATATTTGGTTCTTTACCCAAAATTGGCAAAAAACAAAAAAAAAATCCAAGAGGTGTATGCATATATATATATAAAAATACAAGAAAAACACATCACTTTTAGACTGGGGCTCCGCTACGAAATGTGGACCCTATGGAAAGTATATGTTGTGGGCCCTTCAGAAAACAAATTGTCTGTAAATTTGTCATTGGCGGGGGGGGGGTACAGTTCTCAAAAATTTCTAGTATTTTTACATCATCTCATGTTTTGAATTAATTTGAGAAACAGCCACCCTTAACCCTTTACAGGGCACTCAGAAATACTCTGGAATTTCAGTCTTAGTGTGTTATTGGAGGATATAACAAGACGTAATTACTTTTGTGAAATTTTTCAAAATTTTTTTGTTGTCATGTAGAAAATCAAAGTTAATTAAGTTACCATATTTGGTTCCTTACCCATAAGTGGCAAAAAAACAAAAAAACAAACAAAAAAATCCAAGAGGTGTATATAGATATTAAAAAAAAAACAACAAAAAAAAAAAAAAAAAAAAAAAAAAGCAGGAAAAACACATCACTTTTAGACTGGGGCTCCACTACCAAATGTGGACCCCATGGAAGGTATACGTTGTGGGCCCTTCAGAAAACAAATAATCTGTAAATTTGTCATGGGGGTGGGGGTTGTACAGTTCTCAAAAATTCCTTGTATTTTTACATCCATCTCATGTTTTGAATTAATTTGAGAAACAGACACCCTTAACCCTTTACAGGGCACTCAGAAATACTCTGGAATTTCAACTTTAGCGTGTTATTGGAGGACATAACAAGATGTAATTACTTTTGTGAATTTTTCTTAATTTTTTCTGTTGTCATGTAGAAAATCAAAATTAATGAAGTTACCATATTTGGTTCCTTACCCATAAGTGGCAAAAAACAAAACAAAACAAAAAATCCAAGAGGTGTATATAAATAAAAATAAATAAATAAATAAATAAATAAATATATTTTTTTTAAAAAAGCAGGAAAAACACATCACTTTTAGACTGGGGCTCCACTACCAAATGTGGACCCTATGGAAGGTATACGTTGTGGGCCCTTCAGAAAACAAATTGTCTGTAAATTTGTCATTGGGGGGGGGGGGTACAGTTCTCAAAAATTTCTAGTATTTTTACATCCTCTAATGTTTTGAATTAATTTGAGAAACAGACACCCTTAACCCTTTACAGGGGACTCAGAAATACTCTGGAATTTCAACCTTAGTGTGTTATTGGAGGATATAACAAGATGTAATTACTTTTGTGAATTTTTTCTAAATTTTTTTGTTGTCATGTAGAAAATCAAAGTTAATGAAGTTACCATATTTGGTTCCTTACCCATAAGTGGCAAAAAACCAAAAAAACAAAACAAAACAACAAATCCAAGAGGTGTATATAAATATTAAAAAAAAAAACAACAACAAAAAAAAAACAAAAAACAAAAAGCAGGAAAAACACATCACTGTTAGACTGGGGCTCCACTACCAAATGTGGACCCCATGGAAGGTATACGTTGTGGGCCCTTCAGAAAACAAATAATCTGTAAATTTGTCATGGGGGTGGGGGTTGTACAGTTCTCAAAAATTCCTTGTATTTTTACATCCATCTCATGTTTTGAATTAATTTGAGAAACAGACACCCTTAACCCTTTACAGGGCACTCAGAAATACTCTGGAATTTCAACTTTAGCGTGTTATTGGAGGACATAACAAGATGTAATTACTTTTGTGAATTTTTTCTTAATTTTTCAGTTGTCATGTAGAAAATCAAAATTAATGAAGTTACCATATTTGGTTCCTTACCCATAAGTGGCAAAAAACAAAACAAAACAAAAAATCCAAGAGGTGTATATAAATAAAAATAAATAAATAAATAAATAAATAAATAAATAAATAAATAAATAAATATTTTTTTTTAAAAAAGCAGGAAAAACACATCACTTTTAGACTGGGGCTCCACTACCAAATGTGGACCCTATGGAAGGTATACGTTGTGGGCCCTTCAGAAAACAAATTGTCTGTAAATTTGTCATTGGGGGGGGGGAGGGTACAGTTCTCAAAAATTTCTAGTATTTTTACATCCTCTAATGTTTTGAATTAATTTGAGAAACAGACACCCTTAACCCTTTACAGGGGACTCAGAAATACTCTGGAATTTCAACCTTAGTGTGTTATTGGAGGATATAACAAGATGTAATTACTTTTGTGAATTTTTTCTAAATTTTTTTGTTGTCATGTAGAAAATCAAAGTTAATGAAGTTACCATATTTGGTTCCTTACCCATAAGTGGCAAAAAAACAAAAAAACAAAACAAAACAACAAATCCAAGAGGTGTATATAAAAAAAAAAAAAAAGCAGGAAAAACACATCACTTTTAGACTGGGGCTCCACAACCAAATGCAGACCCCATGGAAGGTATACGTTGTGGGCCCTTCAGAAAACAAATAATCTGTAAATTTGTCATGGGGGTGGGGGTACAATTCTCAAAAATTCGTTGTATTTTTACATCATCTCATGTTTTGGATTTAGTTGAGAAACAGCCACCCTTAACCCTTTACAGGGGACTCAGAAATACTCTGGAATTTCAACCTGAGTGTGTTATTGGAGGACATAACAAGATGTAATTACTTTTGTGAATTTTTCCAAAAATGTTTTATTGTCATGTAGGTAATCAAAGTTAATGAAGTTACCATATTTGGTCCCTTGGCCATAAGTGGCAAAAAAAAATAAATAAAAAATAAAAAAATAAAAAAACAAGGTATATATAAATAATTACTAGAAATTAATCAATCAGTCAATTAATACTGAATCGATATCGAATCGAATCATGATTAACCCTTTCATGCATAGTGGTCACTACAGTGGACAGCTATTCTATAGCTGTTCTCTTGTATATTCATGGGTTTTGTTGTTCTTTTCATTGTTTTTTTTTTTTCTTTCTTTTTTTTTTTTTTTTTTTTTTTTTTTTTTTTTTTTTTTTTTTACACATATCTTTATTAAAGTTTTAAGACACTACATATCTTTTCTGACATAAATTGGTAACATTATGTAGATCTCCCTTGAGCATAAACCCCCAGAATCACAAACCCTCCCCATAGTTTTCACACAATCTCTCAGTAAATACATGTTTCTGTGCGTCAAAAATTAAACGTGTGGTGTTTAGCTGAGTGGACGTTTTTGTAACTTCATGAAAAATAGGTTCAAAAGAATTTTATTTTATTTTTTTTTCATTATCCTTTTTTTTATGTATTTTAAAATTTTTGACAATTATTTTTATTTTATTTATTTTTTGATTTATTTTTCAGAAGAAAATTTTCAATCGCATTGTTTTTTTCATGTCCAAAGAGGAATAAAAACACTTAGGAAAAAAAATTGCGACTACGGTTCTCATAATTCATGCATGAAAGGGTTAATCGATTCAGAACCTTATTAATTGAAATCAAATCCATTCAGGAAATTGTCCATGATACCCAGGCCTATTGTTTCATTTCCACTGTTGTCTTTCCTCACCTCACTCTCTGCACCTTCACCTGGCTCCACTCGGGTCTCTGTCTCTGCTTTTATTTACATTGTCTTGATAATAATGAGGGTAGTGTTACACCATATGTTTTAGTTTCTTTCGATGAAAACGCTCGCTGCATTCTTATATTCGTCTTCCTTTTTACATTTTTCAATAGGCCTGCATACACTCGGCCTTGAAAAACGCATTGTCGTGGATATTTCTTTTTCTTGCTGCGGCCAAACATAATAGTTTGAGTATAATGGTCTTCCATCAGCGTGGATTGGGAGCATGTGGAAAGTGCATCCGTCTCATGGTCAGCGCTTGAGAGGTTGGCAGCCACGTTAAAGGTTGACATGTTCTTATGTGAACTTAGTGGAAAAGTTCTGAAGACTTTTTCTTGCTTTTCTCGAACTACATTTCAAAACTAAGGATGGTTTTGACTTCTTATATCCATAACAGCCGTAATATAATTTCTAACTGTGCGTTTATTGTCGATTTTTTAACCCATAAAGACCCAGTGCTACTTTTGTGGTGGTTCCCAAATGGATTTTTCTCTAGTTTTCACCTTTCTTAAGTGATTTATCACCATTTATTGTAATATTATCCTTTGTATTTTGTATTTTTTGAGTGAAAATCATGTATTTTCCTATATTTAATTTACTGATCATGTCGCTCGTCAGAAAAGCTCAGATTAAAGTTGACGGTAATTGTATCAAAAACTGAGAGAACTGAAGAAAAAGTGACTATTTCAGCAAAAATATTAATAACTGAATGTAAAATCAAGTGTCTCCATCCACTGCCATTGATCCAACTCCATGGGTTTTACTGGTGAATCAATGTTGTAGAAGATGACGGTGTTTCCATGGTAACTACTGTAACTACGCCACTGAATGTCCAAATGGGTCATAACTTTTTTTTTTTTTTTAATCATTTTTTATTTATTTTCATGGAGCATCTCCAAAAGTACAATACAAAAAAAGATATAAATTCACATTTTATGATACAAGATTTTGTGACAACAAAGTATAAACCCTCCCCCAGAACCAATGGTGACCCCCATACCAAACCAACCTGGATCTCCAAATCCAAAAACCACTAATAAAAACAAATACATGCATATACACTACCAACAAAAAGTTAAGGATATTTTTTATTTATTTATTTATTTTTTTTGTCTTTGTTTTTTTGGTAATTTTTGTCATTTATAAACAAAACTAGAAAAGCACTCGGAGAGCGCAGACCTCCGCCAAGTGCAAAAATTCCCCACATAACCGGTGATACAAATCCTACATTTATTTTTTAAAATAAAATCCGCCTTCTGGATCAGATCCAGATCAGCCTTTGAAATGTGATAGAGGACCCCATTGTCAATTCCTGAGTTAAATTTCATGAGTTTTGGTCAATAATTAAGCGAGATATTGGGAAACAAAAATTTTGGCCCCATTTACCACAATGTTAACAAAAATTTCAAAGTGATCCAGAATCCAGGATTTCTTCCGGATCACCCCCAAAAGTTAATCATTTCTTCCTTATCCCATTTCCAACAAACCCTGAAAATTTCATCAAAATCTGTCCATAACTTTTTGAGTTATGTTGCACACTAACGGACAGACAAACAGACAAACAAACAAACCCTGGCAAAAACATAACCTCCTTGGCGGAGGTAACTATGTCTGGTCATTAAAAAAAATGTGTTTCAATTCAATTCACACACACAAAAAAAAATAAAAAGCAAAGTAGCGGTGGGATTTAAATCCAATCAAAGGTCATGGGAGGGGACAATGGGCATCCATCTTGTTTTCCACAACATTGCCAGGTTACAGCATTAACACTTTGGTCACCATGTCAATTTTATTTCTTTACCCATGGCAGCTGTTCCTGCCTTTCAAAGTTAATTCAACTTGTTTCGGCCTGAAAATGTCACTGAGGACTAGGGGTTTGTATTGGCAAGAATCTGGCGATATGATACATATCACAATACGAGGATCACGATACGATATATCACAATATATCATGATACTGTAAATAAGGCAATTTTTTGGTTTGTTTCTTTTTTTAAAGACTTTTTCCTGGACGCATTGAATCACACCAGAAATATGCACAAATATTTAAGACATTTTTATTCGATCAGAACACGATCAAACGCTATATCACCAAATTTTCCTGTGTTAAAACTTAAATTATGTTTGACAGACATAACAGTTTAAGATCCTGCTCAAATGTTCATATTCTATTAGTTCAGAACTAACATCATAACATTATTTTGTACAATCCCAACAAAGGAACTACCATCATTTAATAGAAGAGTTTATTTAAAAGAGTTTTGTGCCTTTTGTGTTGATATCGTAGGTTAAAGTGAAAAAAATAATAGGCAGATGAGATAGATGAAGTTGTGCTGAAAAGAAAAGATACCAAACAACACCAAACATTTCTTTATATAGTATATAACACAGGTGTCAAACATGCGGCCCGGGGGCCAAATCCGGCCCGCCAAAGGGTCCAGTCCGGCCCGTGGGATGAATTTGTGAAATGTAAAAATTTCACTGAAGATATTAATCATTTTAGTTCAGGTTCCACATACAGACCAATTTAATCTCAAGTGGGTCGTATCAGTAAAATACTATCATAATAACCTATAAATACTCACAACTCCAAATGTTTCCCTTCTAAATGTAAACATTTGTATGTCATTTTACTGTATTTACACTAAAACAATCATTTCACAAAAAAAAAAAAAAAACATGAATAACCTGAACAAATATGAAAAATTTGAAATATCTGAAGTGTAAGTTTACCAGTATTCTGCCTCTTTATTAAATGTTTTGTGTATTTGTTGATCCACTGCGGTCTGTAAGTTATAGTTTACATGTGTAAATGATAAACTGAGACATAATATTGTTGAAATTGCACTTAGTTTTCTTAAGAATTTCAGTTTGTTCATGTTATTCACATTGTTTTAAAGGATAGTTGGTAGATGCAAACGTTGTCATCACATAATTTTACTTTTTTCGCTCTAAAACATTGAAGAAAACTTGGAGTTGACATTATTTATATATTATTATGTTATTATTTCACTGGTCTGGCCCCCTTTAGATCAAATTTGACTTAATGTGGCCCCTGAACTAAAATGAGTTTGACACCCCTGGTATATAAAGACAAAATCAAATGTACCGTAAACTCCGGACCATAGACCGCACCTGAATATAAGCCGCAAACCCTAATTTTAGAAAGAAAATCAATTTTGTACATGTATAAGCCGCGCCGGTTTATAAGCCGCGGGTGTCCACCAGTGGCAATTTCTCATAGACTGCAAGAGAAAGCCCGGCTTCCCCTATCATTACGAAAATTAAATGGTTAAATATGTTCGGTTGTGTTGGCATTTCATTGACTACACATGTGTTAAAACACGTTCATCTCACAGACGAGTTCGTTCAGAATCAGCTTTATCACAAATCATCAGACTCCATGTTGTTCACTTCTCATACATTCCCGTTGCGCTGTTTCCTCATACGATCTATGGTCAGTGCATAGACTCCCATAGAAGCCTGGCTTCTATGGGAGTCTATGGGACCGAGTGGAACCTTTTTTTTCATTGCATCAAAACTGGACGGTAATTGGATAAAGGTTTTCTTTGAGTTCAAATGAAATGATTCCCTGTATGTAAATGGGTCTGATATGTGTGAGCTTGCTGTCATATCTATAGGTTGATTTGTTGTTAATATGATGATTAAAAAACAAAAGACAAAAAACGAGCCAATAAAAGGATAGTAATAAAAGCACATTTTCTCTTTCTTTTTTTTTGTCGGTGGACTTATCGGGGTTTCCTTTGGATTCGTGCCGATACGGGATTGACTTGCTTTTGCGTCGGCTGTGGATTCATGGACTTAAAATGACTTCAAAGACACTTGAAAGTGAACAATTTTTTGTTTTTCATTAGAGTAGGACTTTTAATTTATTTTTAAAATATAAAGATTAAAAACAAGTAATTACGTCTGTTGTAATATCATTTTCATTTAACATTACGCACGACGTGCGCATTAATTCTGAGATGCTTTCAATTTATGACAGTCTCTGGAGAGCTTTATTGGGTGTTTTCATTCAGAGTTTTGTTTTGTATATTTGTGAAACAATATTAACATTTGAAGGTTTACTATTTTTCCTTAAAAGTTCCCCTTTTGTGTGTGTTATTATTAACTTTATAAAGGTTAAGTTGTTAATGTTATCCATTCCTGCATACCTGGTAACAATAGACAGATTCGTCCCTGGGGTGTGGCAGCAATAAGGTAAAATCGTCGTATAAGCCGCATCGGAGTATAAGCCACAGTGTTTAAAGCGTGGGAAAAAAGTAGCGGCTTATAGTCCGGAATTTACGGTACTCAAAAACAGCCAAAATAGGCTCAGACCCCAAAGGGTTAGTAAAATAGTGTGAAACAATAATAAAGAAAATATAAAGAAAAAACAAAAATGAACCTCCACAATATCTGCATTTGAGTAAAAACCTAAAAATATCAATATAGTACTTTTTAATATCGATACAGTATTGTGAAATTAAATATTTCCATATATTACAGAACCTATATTTTCTTACACCCCTACTGAGGACAGGCCAAGTTAGGATTAGGGTTAGGGTTAGGGTTAACCTTAACCCTAAAAAAGATGGATGCCCACTGTTCCCTCCCATGACCTTTGATTGGCTTTAAATCCCACCACTACTTTGCACAAACCAGTTTTAACTTGGATTGCGCAATTTGCCCCTGCTCACTCATGCATGAAAACCTGGGTCCGTATATGTGGACAAATATCCACCAATCCCCTACCTACCGACGTCCATAAAAGAAAATTCCAAAAATTATCAAATGGGGAACTGGGGGTAATTTTTCAAAATGTGTAGCTTTTTTTTTTTTTTTTTTGACACACCCTGTATAGCAGCAGCAGTTTACAACAGTAGCTGCCTTTCGCTCAGAAATGCACAGCCAGCAGCAAACATAAACGTCATGCAAGCCCAGAAGCATATGCAAATTGCATATAGAAAGCCTGAAATAGCCGCGTAGCGCTCAGAAAAGCAGACTGATTCGGCTCCTTCATATCCACACAGGGGTTCCCTCCAGCTCTGGGGCAGGTGTAGTAAGGAGATTAATAATCATGCAACACCAAACAGGTTCTGGCAAACCTTTAGACAGCTCAAGATGGGAACGCCAGGCTTTTTACCCTGAAAGTTGAAAAATTGGGAAAATAGGTAATTGGTAGAGTGTCTGGGTGTTCTCCTGTAGAGAAAAACAAATAAAACCACACAAATTTCTTGTATTTTTACAACATTTTATCATCTACTGTCAAACAAAATCATTTACTGATCCAAACTGTTTAATATCTGTTGATCCATTAATTCTGTCAATACATGTTGTGGCATTGTACAACATTAGCTGTTAACATGAAAAAATGACCAATAAAACAGACTGCACATGTAAACTTTATATATTAAAGAAGGGTCAAGGACTTTAACTTGAGAATTAAGCCTATACAAAATTTTGGAATGTATTTTTTTAACCGAAAAAGACCCAAACATCCACCGTGGACCAAAAGCATCTACTGATCTAAACTGTTTAATACCGGTTCATCCACTAATTCTAACAATACATGTAAATAATAGGTGTTAAATACAGTTTGTCATCTTTTCATGGTCATCACATATTACCCATTTGGACATTCAGAGGCTTTGTAGTTACCGTGGAAACACCATCATCTTCTACAACATTGATTCACTAGTAAAACCCATGGAGTTGGATCAATGACAGTGGATGGAGACACTTGGTTTATGTTCAGTTAATGATAGATTTTAGTGAAAAAGTCACTGTTTCTGTAAAACCCCAGTCATAGCCTAAGTATCACAAATCCGTAAGTCTTTCCATGATTACGCACCTGAATCTCTTCCCTCACAGTGAACAATTTTGAAGTGTACTCCACCATAAACAAACCGTAATCATGGAAAAACTTACGGATTTGTGATACTTAGCCTATGGCTCAGGTTTTACAGATCTGATAAAAAATTGGTGATGAAAGTCATATACAGCTTAACCCTTTCATGCACGAATAATGAGAACCTTCATCAAAATTGTTTCCTGAGTGTTTTTATTCCTCTTTAGGCATGAAAAAAACAATGCGATTGAAAATTTTCTTCTGAAAAATAAATCTAAAAAATAAATGAAATAAAAAAATATTTAAAAAAAAATTTAAAAAATACATAAAAAAAACAATAATGGAAAAAAGAAAAAAAAAATCTTATGAACCTATTTTTCATGAAGTTGCAAAAATGACCACTCAGCTGGACACCACACGTTTAATTTTTGACACACAGAAACATGTATTTACTGATAAATTGTGTGAAAACTATGGGGAGGGCTTTATGTATTTTTAAATTTTTTGAAAATATTTTTTATTTCATTTATTTTTTAGATTTATTTTTCAGAAGAAAATTTTCAATCGCATTGTTTTTTTCATGCCTAAAGAGGAATAAAAACACTCAGGAAACAATTTTGATGAAGGTTCTCATTATTCGTGCATGAAAGGGTTAATAAAGATATGTGTAAAAAAAAAAAAAAAAAAAAAAAAAAAGAAAAGAACCACAAAATCCATGAATATACAAGAGAACAGCTGTAGAATAGCTGTCCACTGTAGTGACTACTGTGCATGAAAGGGTTAAACGTATATGTGAACAAGTAAAAGATAAATAATAATACAAAAATCAACAATCAAGACAATTTTAGAAAGAAGACGTTAAAGTGAAACGAAGTGATGTAGTATACCAAGAGATGACATTTTGTCCATTGAATCCAAAATCACACAAAATACATAAAATCCTAGAACGAAAAGTTAGATTTTTTTACTGTTTCTCACCAAAAACATGTGGAACAAACCATTTTTATAACTTAGAATGAACATAGAAATTGAAAACTTAAAAAAAAAATTACAAATTCAGCAAATAAAGTCAGCTCGGCTTCCCCTAAAATTATAAAAATTAAATGGTTAAATATGTTCAGTTGTGTTGACATTTCATTGACTACAAATGTGTTAGAACACGTTCATCTCACAGACGAGTTTGTTCAGAATCAGCTTTATCACAAATCAACAGACTCGATGTTGTTCACTTCTCATACATTCCCGTTGCGCTGTTTTCTCATTCGATCTCTGCTCAGTGCATTTGCCCGTACATGCTCAGCGTCCATGCACTTCAATGGGACTGAGTGGAACAGTTTTTTTCATTGCCTCAAACCTGGATGGTAATTGGATAAATGCCACGATGTTGTCCCGCCCCCGGTCGCTCGGCGTCTCTGGGGGTGAATGGAGGTGTGGGCGGAGCTCAGCCGGGCCGGACGCCGGCTTCCATGTGCTGATTGGAGGATCGGTCGAAAGGCTGAGTCCCGTTTGATTGACAGCTATTTTGAGATCTACTCCTTCACTTGACAGAGTTCAGTTTAACCCATAAAGACCCAGCACTACTTTTATGTCACTTCTCAAATGAAATTTTCTCTATATTTAACCTTTCTTACGTGATTTATCACCATTTATTTATAATAGCTTCCTCTGTATTTTGTATTTTATCAGTATAAACCAGATGTTTTCCTGCATTTAATGTACTGATCAGGTAGATGTTCATAAAAACTCAGATTTAAGTTGAGGGTTATTATATCAGAAACAGAAAAAATTGCAGAAAAAGTGACTTTTTCAGTAAAATCTATCATTAACTGAACATAAATCAAATGTGTCCATCCACTGTCATTGATCCAACTCCATGGGTTTTACTGGTAAATTAATGTTGTCGAAGATGATGGTGTTTCCACAGTAACTATGGAGCCTCTGAATGTCCAAATGGGTCATATCTGATGACCATGAAAAGATGACAAACTGTATTTTACACCAATTATTCACATGTATTGATAGGATTAGTGGATCAACAGGTATTAAACAGTTAAGGTCAGGAGATGGTTTTGGTCAGTGGTGGATGTTTGGGTCTTTATGGGTTAATACCGTCGCACATTCTGCTGTGAAATCGAGAGAGAAACCACTACGAAATTACTCGTTCATTTCTTGCACTGTAAATAAAACACACTCATTGTACTTCCTTGTTTCAATTTAACATAATTTCAACATTTTCTTGTTTAGTTGGTATGATAAGGTCACTGACCATTTTCTTAAAAAGGAACGGAGGGACGAATTTATGTTTAAATAACTTGACTTTTTTTTTTTTTTTTTTTTATGTAAGCCAACAATGAGCTTCCCCTGTCTGAAAGACGAGCAGCCAACACTGAACAAAGATATATATGACAATGTACATGAAAGTACAGGCAATACATCAGGTGTTTCTGAGAAAAACTATATGCAACTACTGATGCATGTTCATAATAAATCAATCAATCAATCAATCAAACTGTATCATGATTATACTTTTCCTGCAAACTAAATTAAGAAACACTTCACCGCAATTTACTTTGTTTTTTTTTTTTTTCTTACATACAAGCAATTCCTGATCAGAAATATTGCATTCTGTGACACATTCACTTTTCTCCATGTTTGTTTTTAATACTATAATGCAAATTTAACACAGTAAGGAAGAACGCAAATGACCAAATGATGAAAATTGTTTGTGGTTGTGATAAAAATAATGTACATTTTATATGGATAAGAGACGAAAATGGAGGAGCATGAACGTAACATCTTCTCTGAACATATATCGGTGATTCATTTTCACCTCTTGTTCCGTGGACCTCGATTGTCGAGCACTGAGGAAGGATTATGAGGACGAACCCTGACTTCTGTTGTGATTTTTCCTGCGCTGGTGTCAGAGGTTACAGAAGGTAGAGTTGGTGACAGTCGTACTGCGATGGGGGTGAGTAGGATTCACCCGGAGATACAAAAGACTGTGGCTGTTTTCCTGCTATCCACGGTAACAAACCACTTCAGTGTCACTTGGAGTGAACCCTGGTTTCTGTGGCAACACCCGAAACCAGAGGACCGGCCTGATGAAGACCAACGCAAGACTTAAGAATTAAAAGCAGCAATGTGGTCCGAAAATAACTGATCAAGCACAAAGAAAGTAGGGAGACTGTTGGATTTTGCTTTTCCTTTCTCGGTTTTTATTTGTTTTCTGAGCTTGGGAATGGTTTATTTTTAGAGTCTCGAAGGTTTGCAACAAGAGAATTGGATGATTGAGCCATCTGAACCAATGCTAGAGCTGTGGAGGCGTTTTCTAGTAAACATTCTCGGAGAACGTTGTGAATTATTACCATTTTTTTGTTTGGAGGTGCTGAATCTTCAGGGCGCAGCTAAATAATGGAGTGTAGGATGTCCAGATTGAACACCCTGGGACTTCCTCTCGTCTCTTTGCGGACGCCTTTATGATGCATTCAGCCTAGAAATGGCAAGCAGCCAAATTATAAATGACAAGGATTAGGGTCGGAACAATCAAGTATGATGGTGTAGTATCATCCCAGAAGGCCAGATGTATACTAATGGTTATTCTCTTTCATCAAAGCCGGTTCACAGGATGAACTTTCCTTTGGTTTTTGACAGTGTTTGTTTTAGATTTTACAGAAACTTGTCTCATGGCAAATATCGGTTCTATGATATATTGCAATATTTATTTTCACAATACTGTATCGGTATTAAAAAGTACTGTGTCGATATTTTTAGGTATTTATTCAAATGCAGATATTGCAGAGGTTCATTTTGTTTTTTGTTTTTCTTTTTTGTTTATATTTGATGTTGTGACATTAGTTATGAGCCAATAGAATATGAATATTTGAGCAGGATCTTAAACTATATATATATATATATATATATATATATACATACAGGATGGGGAAGCAAAATTTACAATGAACATTTAGTTGTTTTTTCTCAGCAGGCACTACATTAATTGTTTTGAAACCAAACATATATTGATGTCATAATCATACCTAACACTATTATCCATACCTTTTCAGAAACTTTTGCCCATATGAGTAATCAGGAAAGCAAACGTCAAAGAGTGTGTGATTTGCTGAATGCATTCGTCACACCAAAGGAGATTTCAAAAATAGTTGGAGTGTCCATAAAGACTGTTTATAATGTAAAGAAGAGAATGACTATGAGCAAAACTATTACGAGAAAGTCTGGAAGATACTATTAAAGAAGAATGGGAGAAGTTGTCACCCGAATATTTGAGGAACACTTGTACAAGTTTCAGGAAGCGTGTGAAGGCAGTTATTGAGAAAGAAGGAGGACACATAGAATAAAAACATTTTCTATTATGTACATTTTCTTGTGGCAAATAAATTCTCATGACTTTCAATAAACTAATTGGTCATACACTGTCTTTCAATCCCTGCCTCAAAATATTGTACATTTTGCTTCCCCACCCTGTATGTATATTTTGTGATATAACATAAGATCCTGTTCTGATCAAATAAAAATATGTTTAGTATTTGTGCAAATTTCTGGTGTAATTCAATTCTTCCAGGAGATAATCTTTTACAAAAAGAAACAAAACTAATTTAAAAAAAAAAAGCCTTTTTAATACACTGTAAGCCCGGACTTTGTATTTACTAAAATGCTTTAATTACAATGCACTTAAATGATTTAAGTTTTATTACATTACTGTAAAATGTTAAGTATATTCTACTAATTTGTAGACACAGTCGAAAGTATGAAAAAGTTGAAGTTGAATGGATTTAAATCACTAAGTTTTAGTCATGACCACACCTGTTTATCTCCGCATTGCATTGTGGGTATTGGGCATGTTGTTGAAAATGTGTTATTTTTATGTGCAGGGGTTCAGCGGGGTTGTGGCGTTAGTGTTAATTTTGACTTAATGTGTGTATTGCAATGTTTATTAGCCTTTTAGTGTTTGTTTTTGTATTTTTGTTGAGCTGCACCATGAGGGGCCACATTCAGCCTGATTTAATCTCCAGTGGGCCAGACCAGTAAAATAATAACATAATAACCTATAAATAATGACAACTCCAAATTGTTGTCTTTGTTTTAGTGTAAAAAAAAAAACCCTTAAATTATGAAAATACTTGCTTTTATAAACTATCCAAACAAAAAAGATGTGAATAACCTGAAAAAAAATTACATTTCTGAAGAAAAATAAGTGCAATTTTAACAATATTCTGCCTCAACTTATCATTTCTCCATGTGCATTATGGATCAGATCTACAAAGACACTAAACACTTAATAACAGGCAGAAAATAGTTCAAATTCTGCTTAATTTTCTTTAGACATTTCAGGTTGTTCATATTTCTTCAGGTTATTCACATTTTATTGTTAAAGGATAGTTTGTAAATGTAAATATTTTCATAATTTAATGTTATTTTTGGCGCTAAAACAAAGACAAAAATTTGAAGTTGTCATTATTTATAGACATAATGTAATATTATTTTTTTCACATCAAACCAAGAAGAAAATATGGAGTCATTATTTTTTGTAGTTTATTATGTTATTATTTGACTGTAGATCATATTGGTTTGTATGTGGAACCTGAAACTAAAATGAGTTCCACAGCTTTGACTGTGGAATTTTTACACTTTGCAAATTCATCCCATGGGCCGGATTGGAACCTTTGGCGGGCCGCATTTGGCCCCTGGGCTGCATGTTTGAGACCCCTGATCTATGCAGATCTTTATGCCTTGACAAATTAAAAGTACTTCCTGTACTGGCAAATTAGATTGAGCAAACTTCCTGCTTAATGTCCATCCACACTACAATGTATTAAGTTGAATAATTATACAAAGCAATTCATATTGCAAAAGATTTTAATTTAAATCAACTTGGAATTGAGTACAATGAACTGATGATATTAAGTCTAATGATTATACAAAATAATTGATATTGCAACAAATTTTAAGTTAAATTAACTTGGCATTTAGTGTGTTGTACTTAATAAGCAATTCCCTTCAAATCAAGCATTTAAGTTTAATACACTCATTACTCATCACTTAAATTGTTTAAGGCAACCGGTTTACTCAATTTTTTTACAGTAAACTCAACTTATCCGGTCTTACATTGCAGTATCATGATATATTGCGATATATCGTCTTATGATCCTAGTATTGTGATTTGTATCATATCACCAGATTCTCGCCAATACACACCCCTAATGGCAAAACATTTGACAAGAAGGAATTATTAGAGGTCTTTAACCGGCAGATGGATATGAGGTAATGCTTTTATATGAGCAAGAAACCTTTGGTAGCTTGAGATCAGTACAAATTAATTTACTCTTTGATTTACTTTTTTATTTTTATTTATTTCTACTCTTTTATATGTGTCACATATCTTAATATTTTTGTACTTTAATATCAAATGTTGATCAAAGAATTTGTTGAAAAGAAAGAAACATTTCTCTTTGCATTTCTAATTGCAGCGTTTTATTGAGTTCAAGGCGGTGAAGGTAGTAGTATATACTCTAAGGCTAAAAATGATCCACACATTCATTTATAAAAAATGATCCGTTTTTAAATAATGATGTCCTTCTTGTAAAACTTAATGTCAGTTTTGATGACTTTACTTTGATGGCCACCACACAGCTCCCATTCAAAAAACAGGATGATTCAAGGTTTGTTACTTGCCATGGTAATTTTATTTTTCCTAAAAGCTTTAAATGATTTTTGTTTAGAGATGTTCATGGACTTTTTCCCATTACTCTATATATACATAAAACTCATGACATACTCGATTAAACTGGTTGTTATGGTGACTACAAAGCATCATGATAATGTAGTTTGTCTGATTTCCTCTTTAACCCTATAACACCAAACGTATCATATTTGATACATGAGTTTTGAAGCCCTCTACATGATCAGTGTGATGTTTTTTTTTTCTTGAAAAACCTGATGTATACAATTAGATACATGCAATACACGGATAATCCACCAGGGGGGAGGAATTCGTTCACCAGAGGCCTTTCCAGTGAAACTACAAGACTGTTATTAATGAGGAATGGGGCAGAACTTTGACAATTTTGAAAAGGAATTACAATTTGTTAGACATGTTTGTGCAATATTATGTTGTTGTTTGTTCAAAAATAATAATATTTGACATTGATATTTAACCTTTTTAACCATCTAAAGTTTAACCACCGCGACCTTTATCATAATCTTATGAAAAACTAAAACACATAAAAAAAACTCCGTCTACAACTTCATCCGCAATGCAATCTTCAGTCTCCGAATCTCTTTACACTGCAACTCCCGTATTAACCTAACTGAAACCTCACGGCACGCCACTGAATTTACTATATTTCATACTACACTGAACATACTTGAATTTATAATTTGCACTTTACGTGAGTTTTTTTTTTTATTGCTCCAGTTCTATGGCAAGTCTAGAGCAGTTTAATTCCAGTGCACTATTTGTTTACTAAAGGAAACATACTTGAATTTACAGTATACTTATTTGCATTCAAAGATTTTTTTGTTTCGTACAAAAGTGAACATACTTTTTTTTTTTTTTTTATCTTTTTATGAGCAATGTAACAGAGCATACAAAGGAGCATAAATACAATGCATTCATTATACATTGCCTTTTTATATCATTTTTCCCCATTCCCAATCCAACCCCAAGGCCCTCCGAGAAGGGGCAACAGCAGAAACAAGAACATCACAACAGTCTCTGAACAGTAGAAAATCAAATAAGTACAAGCAGTATCAAATCTGTGGTGTACAAGAATATTAATTGAGCTAATGAAAAAAAAAAAAAAAAAAAAAAAATCATAGCTTGTAGATACCTGTGTTTACTTTTAAATATTAGACAAACATACTTTGTTTTAATGGTTAAAAGCTTTATGTATATTTAAAGAGTATATCTTACATTGTTTTGCAAGAAAAAAATAAACAACTTTAAGGTTAACAAATAATCGTTTTTAATAATCGTGATTTAAATTATTGCTAAAATAATCGTGATTTTTTTTTTTTTCTATAATCGAGCAGCCCTAATCTTCAGTGTAATTTTTTGCATTTCACAAATTCATCTTATGGGCCGGATTGGACCCTTTGGTGGGCCGGATTTGGTCCCCGGGCCGCATGTTTGACACCCCTGTTTTATACAGATAGTCCAAGTCCTTTGAGATATTTACAGATACTGAGAAGATTTCAACATAATTGACTGTGGCAGGAGAATTAGACAGACTTGGTTATATAACCATTAAAGATGACTGATCTGACAGTGTGGCCCTTGGTACACGGCCCCCAGGTCTTACTATTGATCCTCAAAAGCATGTAAGACCCTTATGATGTCAATAGTAGCTAGACTTAAAACTACACACTGAACATCGGTTGCTCTTAATGGGTTTCAGAGGAAAATGATGAAAATATTTGTGCTTTAATATCCAGATGTCATGGATATTAAAGCTCGCTAAGTCACGGAGAAACTGCACAAAGTATATTCACGTCTGCCAAACCATCTGGGCTTCTTTTATTCCAAAGGGTAAAACATGAGTGAAAAGAAGCACGACATAGAACATCAAGTCCAGCTTTTATTCAGCCCACTGCTGTTTAAAAAGGGACTTTCAATATTGAATCCTTCACTGCATATGAGCAAAAAACGTGTCTGCAGCTGACATCAGAGTCATTTAAAGGAGGCCAAACGCGTAACATGTTTTCAACTAGAACCATTTTTAATACATTTCTCACTGAAGATGCAAGAACCCAAAGTGTTTTTGCAAAACGCTGCAAAACACGTCAACGGAAATCTGTGTCATGTCCTTGATTCAAACACATTTTCAGTACCTGCAGACCCCCGAGATACGCTTTTGTCATACTGTATCTCAAATGTTCTTTAGTATTTCCGTTTTACATAACTTTGTCAATCCATTTGGTTTCTTGACTTGATATCTTTTTTTTTTTTTTTTTTTTTTTTTTCAATCAGAGCTAACAGTGTCAGTGTGTTCAGAGGGACTGCAGTCAACAGATAAGTCAGTTTAATAGATGGAAGTATAACATTGAGTTGGTGTGAGTGTCAAATGAGCCCAGTCGTGACCCCCCCCCGCTGTAGTGTGTGGTGTTCACAGTTCTATGTTAACACCGTTCCTTTTACACGATGATCTGATTTACATGAATTCCAGCTTTAGTTTGACAGGAGTTCATGCCCTGACCGAGGTCTCTGTCTGTTTTTAAACTGAAACATAAAACTCAAACACGTTTAAGGCTGAATGACTGTGGTTTTATTTCACTGTATATTGGAATCAAAGTGGTCATATAAATAGAATACATATAATGCTCACTTGAAATAGCTAAAGAGTCAAAGGATGGTAAAAACAAACAAACAAATAAATAAAAAAGCCTCTAAGTATCAACATGGAATATGTGTTTTCCAAATAATGTAATAATCTTTTTTTAATTTTCAGATTACATTAACCCATAAAGACCCAGTGCTACTTTTGTGACAGTTCCCAAATGAATTTTTCTCTAGATTTCACCTTTCTTAAGTCATTTATCACCATTTATTATAATATCACCCTCTGTATTTTGTGCCTTTTAAATGAAAATCCTGTATTTGTCTATATTTAATTTACTTATCATGTAGATCATAGGTGTCAAACATGCGGCCCGGGGGCCAAATCTGGTCCGCCAAAGGTTCCAGTAAGGCCCGCGGGATGAATTTGCAAAGCGCAAAAATTACACTGAAGATATTCACAATCAAGAATGTCAAACTTGTTTTAGTTCAGGTTCCACATACAGAACAATGTGATCTCAACTAAAACTAGAAGCACTCGGAGAGCACAGACCTCCGCCAAGGCTGATCAGTGGCCCCCCCTATGGGCCCCCCCCACGCCAAGGAGGTTATGTTTTTGCCAGGGTTTGTTTGTTTGTTTGTTTGTTTGTCTGTCCGTTAGTGTGCAACATAACTCAAAAAGTTATGGACAGATTTTGATGAAATTTTCAGGGTTTGTTGGAAATGGGCCCCCCTGTGGGCCCCCCCACCCCCGATCACCACCAAAATTTAATCATTTCTTCCTTATCCCATTTCCAACAAACCCTGAAAATTTCATCAAAATCTGTCCATAACTTTTTGAGTTATGTTGCACACTAACGGACAGACAAACAAACAAACAAACAAACCCTGGCAAAAACATAACCTCCTTGGCGGAGGTAATAACAGCATAATAACCTATAAGTAATGATTCCAAATTTTCTTAGTTTAATGTGAAAAACATAATATGACATTACACCTCTAAATAATGACAACTCCATATTTTTCTCTGCGTTTTAGTGTAAAAAGTTACATTAAATTATGAAAATATTAACATTTATTAACATAACTATTCTGAATGTGAAAAACTTGAAACGTGAAAAGTGGAATTTTAACATTATTCTTCCTGTTATTAAATATTTTGTGCCTTTGTAGATCCAGTGTGTTAATATGCATGTATAAGTGATAAGTTGAGGTGTAATAATGTTAAAATTGCACTTATTTTTCTCAAGAAATTTCCATTTTTTCAGGTTATTCACATCATTTTGTTTTGATAGTTTGTAAATGTACATATTTTCATAATTTAATTTTGATTGCACTAAAACAAAAGGAAAAAATTGGAGTTGTCATTATTTACAGGTTATTATGCTATTGTTTTACTGGTCTGGTCCACTGGAGATCAATTAGAGCTTAATGTGGCCCCTGAACTAAAATGAGTTTGACACCCCTGATGCAGATGTTCATAAAAGTTCACATTAAAGTTGAGGGTAATTGTAATAAAAACAGAGAAAACTGAAGAAAAATGGACTTTTACAGCAAAGATGTGATTAACTGGATATAAAACTCGTGCCTTCATCCACTGTCACTGATCCAACTCCATGGGTTTTACTGGGGAATCAATGCTGTAGAACACAGGTGTCAAACATTTGGCCTGGGGTCTAAAACTAGCCCGCCAAAAGTTCCAATCTGGCCCGTGAGATGAATTTACAAAGTGCAAAATGCAAAAATTACCCTGAAGATATTAACAGTCAAGGGCATCAAACTCAATAATAATAGCATAATAACCTAGAAATAATGACTCCAAATTTTCTTCTTGGTTTAATGTGAGAAAAATAATATATTATGCCTCTAAATAATGACAACACCATTTTTTTTCTCTTTGATTTATTGCAAATAACATTAAATTCTGATATCCTTTAATAATAAAATATCAATAACCTGAACAAATATGAACAACCTGGAATGTCTAAAAAAAATAAGTGCAATTTTAACAATATTCTGCCTTTTTTGTGCCTTGGTAGATCTGATCTGTAATGCACATGTAGAAATCATAAGTTGAGGCTTAATATTGATAAAATTGTACTTGTTTTTTGTCAGAAATTTCATTTTTTTTCCAGTTATTCACATCTTTTTTTCTGTTTTGGAGAGAAATAGTTTCATCTAATGTTATTTTTTGCACTAAAAAATTTGGAGTTGTCATTATTTATAGGTTATTATGCTATTATTTGATTGGCCCGGCCCACTGGAGATCAAACTGGGCTAAATATGGCCCCTGAACTAAAATGAGTTTGACACCCCTGCTGCAGATGTTCATAAAATTTCACATTAAAGTTGAGGGTAATTGTAATAAAAACAGAGAAAACTGAAGAAAAATGGACTTTTACAGCAAAGATGTGATTAACTGGATATAAAACTCGTGCCTTCATCCACTGTCACTGATCCAACTCCATGGGTTTTACTGGGGAATCAATGCTGTAGAACACAGGTGTCAAACATTTGGCCCGGGGTCCAAAACTAGCCCGCCAAAAGTTCCAATCTGGCCCGTGAGATGAATTTATAAAGTGCAAAATGCAAAAATTACCCTGAAGATATTAACAGTCAAGGGCATCAAACTCAATAATAATAGCATAATAACCTAGAAATAATGACTCCAAATTTTCTTCTTGGTTTAATGTGAGAAAAATAATATATTATGCCTCTAAATAATGACAACACCATTTTTTTTCTCTTTGATTTATTGCAAATAACATTAAATTCTGATATCCTTTAATAATAAAATATCAATAACCTGAACAAATATGAACAACCTGGAATGTCTAAAAAAAAATAAGTGCAATTTTAACAATATTCTGCCTTTTTTGTGCCTTGGTAGGTCTGATCTGTAATGCACATGTAGAAATCATAAGTTGAGGCTTAATATTGATAAAATTGTACTTGTTTTTTGTCAGAAATTTCATTTTTTTCCCAGTTATTCACATCTTTTTTTCTGTTTTGGAGAGAAATAGTTTCATCTAATGTTAGTTTTTGCACTAAAAAATTTGGAGTTGTCATTATTTATAGGTTATTATGCTATTATTTGATTGGCCCGGCCCACTGGAGATCAAACTGGGCTAAATATGCCCCCTGAACCAAAATGAGTTTGACATCCCTGTTGTAGAAGATGATGGAGCCTCTGAACGTCCAAATGGGTCATATCTGAGGACCATGAAAAGATCAAATAATCAAATCAAATTTTATCTACATAGCACCAAATGAAAACACAAGTTATCTCATGACACTTTACATATCGAGTTGGTCAAAACCAGACTCTAAGCCAATTTACAGAAACCCAACAGAATCCTCCAGGAGCAGACGACAAGATGACAAACTGTATTTTACACCAGTTAATCACATGTATTGATAGGATTAGTGGATCAATAAACGGTTTAGATCAGTAGATGGTTTCAGTCACTGATGGATGTTTGGGTTTTTATGGGTTAATTCATGGAAATAAGTTAACATTTTGCTTTTATTGGTGTTTTTGCCATCCTCAAGGACCCCAATCGGCAGTATGTTGACTATTTGTAGGGTAACAGTTCATGGAAAATTGTTAAATTTCATAATTTCATCATTTCTGATGACACCTGCATACATTAGTTAGAAAGTAGCAGTGGCATTAAGTGGCACCATTTCATTTTATTCCATTATTTGTAGAAAAATGCAAATCAGCAATACAGTTTATTCATGCATAAAATGTGCATGGTTTGATCTTTTGCCTTTTTTAATTCCTATTTGTTTCTTATTAACTTATAAAGACCCAGAGCTACTTTTGTGGCAATTTTTCCTCTAAACTTAACCTTTTTGAAATTATTTACCACCATTTATTATAATATTATCCTCTGTGTTTTGCATTTTTTCAGTGTAAATTATGAATTTTTCTATATTTAATTCACCGATCATGTCGATGTTATTGAAAGCGCAGATTAAATTTGAAGGTTATCGTGTCAAAAACAGAAAAAAAATTAAATAAAATGTGACTTTTTTAGTCTAATTCATATATCATTAACTGAACATAAACCCAGTGTGTCCATCCACTGTCGCTGATTCAACTCCATGGGTTTTACTGGTGAATCAATGTTGTAGAACAAGGGTGTCAAACTCATTTTAGTTGAGGGGCCACATCCTCCCAATATGATCTGAAGTGGGCCGGACCAGCAAATTAGTAACATAATAATATATAAATAATGCCAACTCCAAACATTTCAATGTGTTTTATAGAGAAAAAAGTAAAATTACATTATGGAAATGTTTATATCTATAAACTGTCCTTTTAAAAATGTGAATAACATGAACAACCATGAAAAAACTGACATTTATTAAGAAAAATAAGTGCAATTTTAACTATATTTTGCCTCTGCTTATCATTTTGTGAATGTGCATTACAACTTACAGATCACAATGGATCTGAAAATACACCAAGTATTTTAGTAATTGGCAGAAAATTTGTAAAATTGTGCTTCTCTTAACATATTTCTTGTTTTCAAATTTTTTACTTAAACTTAAACTTAAAAATGTCTTCTTCAATCTGTGCATTTAAAAGGATGTATAAATCCACTATAATAACAAAATACAGAACATTAGAAGTACGCGTAAAATAAGATATTATAGTTAATTGGTTATCATGATAGGAAGATACTATCATATTTATTGATCATTGTATTTGGAGTAAATATTTGGGCTGGATATGTATATTATAGTTTATATTGAAAACAGCTGATTATTGCAAATCTGATTGTGTATGAGGTGACTAAAAAAAAACGTGTATATGAATGTTTTTTTATGGATGTTTTGTGTTATTGTTAATAATATACAGAGGAAAATATGTGTTAACAAAGCAAAGGAGGAGGATCTGGTTTGATTATTAGTTTGTAAAAAGGGGGTGGGAGTCAATAAGTTATACTTCTTCCCGGTCCTTTTCGAGCGCAAAAAAAAATTGTATTTATTTATTTGTTTTGACCATGTTGTATGATTCTTTGTTATCTGATGATCCTATGTGCTTGAAATAAACTACTACTACTACTACTACTATTTTTTTGTGAAAGGCTAGTACGTAAATGCACACATTTTCATGTAATTTCTTTTTTTTTTTTTTTTTACACTAAAACAGAGAAAAAATTTGGAATTGTCATTATTTGTTAGGTTTTTATGGTAGTATTTTACTGATCTGACCCACTTGAGACTAAAGTAGGGCTTTATATGGGCCCTAAAGTAAAACAATTGACTGTTATATTAATATCTTGAGTGTAATTTTTGCATTTCACAAATTCATCCTACGGGCCAGATTAGACCCTTTGGCGGGCCAGTTTTGGCCCCCGGGCTGCATGTTTGACACCTGTGTCGTAGAAGATGACAGTGTAACTACGGAGCCTCTAAACGTCCAAATGGGTCATATCTGATGACCATAAAAAGACGACAAACTGCATTTTACACCAGTTAGGATAGTCTATCAATAGGTATTAAACAATTTAGATCAGTAGATGGTTCTGGTCGCAGATGTTTGGATCTTTATGGGTTAAACGTAGGGTACATTTGTTTGTGTTGTAAACTGTAAAACATACATAAAGCATAATAATAATAATAATAATAATAATAAGAAGAAGAAGAAGAAGAAGAAGAAGAAGAAGAACTTTATTTATATAGTACCTTTAAAAACTGAGTTTACAAAGTGAAGACAAAGCAAAAGCAGAATACAAACATAGAAAACACAACACAATAAAAGAGTTAAGTGCAGCAAACAGGAAATCACGACTAACTTTGAATGTATCATAGTGGAGAAGGCAGAAATAACATAAACATGATGCTGACAAATCAATGCAAAATGAAGGAATGGAATAAAACAACATCATGTATGTCAATATTTAGTTTCGTTTATTTCAGACACAAACATAATACAAAACATAGAGGGAAAAAATAATTTAAAAAAAACTAAACAAAAATAAAAAATAGAATAATAGAAAAAAGAACAACTGTTG